>NW_019154283.1:107770-116403 GCF_002288905.1 Enhydra lutris kenyoni
TAGACCAATAACCAGTAAGAGAGGCAGAGGGAAAGAGAAAGGAAGAAGCAGACCCTTCCTGAACAAGGAGCCGGCATGGAGCCTTTAATCCAGAGCTCTGGGATCATCACCTGAGTCAAAGGCAGATGCTTAACTGACTAAGCCACCCAGGCACCCAAGTGATCTAAATTTTATTTACTATGTTACATGCTGCATGTTGTTTAAAATAGTAAAAGTTTGAAAATTTTTCTCTTTTTTGAAATTTTTCTCATTTTCTATAAGTCTTGTGTATTAATTCTAGGTTTAGATAATAAATGTTTTATTTATTTATTTATTTGCTTTTTAAGTTTTTATTTTAATTCCAGTTAATTAACATACAGTGTTATATTAGTTTCAGGAATGCACTTGTTTGTGATGAACATGAGGTGATGTATGGAATTGCTGAATTATTATAAATGTTCTTTTTTAAATAAATAAATTCATAAGTATTTAATAAGCATCTCTGATGTATGTAGATATGTTTAAACAGAATAAATAGGATATATACACATACTGACATATAGAAACCTATACACTGACACAAACTGAATTCTATTAGATGTTTTGTTGCCAAAGGACTTTTATTAAAATCTTAGTAGTGAAGGAACTTATTGTAGCATTCATGATAACTATAAAAATTGAAAACAAAAAATGCCTAAGGATTGGGAGACCTTTATATTTCTTGATCTGGGTGGTTACATTTGTATTTACTTTGCATTAATTCATTGTTTTGTACACTTCTTATGTTGTAGGAAAGACACTAGAGTTCAGAGCCAGCAGCCAAGAAATAATTATTGAGATGTCTTTGGTGCAAAAAAGTGGTCTTATGAGGACAAGACCCTGGGCAGAAGGAGCTACACTGGGGTCATTATAAGTAGCTGATTACATGCTTTCAAATTGGGGAGGAGTTAGGGATTGCATTAATTCTCTAAGGATTTTTGAAAGCCAGGTTTCCAGGACCATCAAGGGGCTAGCTATTGTCTGGAAAAAGTCATTTATTACTGTGAATAAAACCTTGGTCATGAGACCCTTCAGATGTGTATCAATGGGTCATATGCTTGGGAAATGATTGCCAACATATATCTTGGCGGGTAGAGATAAAAGAAGTTTCCAAAGGAATTTTTGTATATTAAAATAGACTTGTAGGATCCTAGGAGGAAGGGATAATATTAAGCAAATATTGCCTTTTGCCCTTAGCAAAGTATTAACATTGAGGCAGCTGTGTTCCTAGAGGAATGTCACTCTGCCTGTTTCAAGGACTTGTCAGTGGGCTGTAAGTAATAAGGAAATTTATTTTTCTTTTTGCCTCTGTTCCCCACATCATTTGTGTGTGTTATCCCCCACCACAAAGAAGAAAGAAAACCAGGAAGAACTAAATTAAATTAACATTGTTCATATCTGGAGGTGGAAAGAGGAAGAGTTTTTTCTTTTTATATTTATTTTGATTTTTTCTCTAATTTCATGTATTTATTTCATAAGGTGAATATAATTCTCTCTGTGTGAAGAAAGAATTGGTCCCTCATCTAGAGGGAGAAGAGTTCTGTCTTGATTTGCCTTCCTGAAAAAACACTTTGACCATGGCAAGATCATTACTGACAATATAAAAAGCCACAATGAGAAAAACTGGATGTTTATCTTTGCTTTGTCATCCAATTTTGTCCAGAGTGAGTGGTGCCATTATGAACTATACTTTGCCCACAACAATGTGTTCCATGAAAGCTCTGATTACATAATTTTGAAATATTTGTAAAGTTTTTATTTAAATTCCAGTTGGCTAACATACAATGTAATATTAATTTCAGGTGTACAATACAGTGACTCAATACTTCCACATAACACCTAGTGCTCATCACAAGTGCACTCCTTAATCCCCATCACTCATTTAACCTACCTTCCCCCCATCTCCCCTCTGGTAGCCATCAGTTTTTTCTCTATAGTTAAGAGTCTGTTTCTTGGCTTGAAATATATAAACTACCAAAACTGAAATGGGAAGAAATAGAAAACTCGAACAAATAGCAAAGAAATTGAATCAGTTAAAAACAAAACAAAACAAAACAAAACAAAAACAACTCCCCAAAACAAAAGCCCTGGATCACATAGCTTCACATGGGGAATTCTACCAAATATTTACAGAAGAGTTAATGCCTATTCTTCTCAAACTATTCCAAAAAATAGAAATGGAAGGAAAACCTCCAAAATCATTCTATGAGGCCAGTATGACCCTGATATCAAAACCACAGAAAGACCCTACTAAAAATAAGAAATATAGGCCAATATCTCTGATGAACATGGATGCAAAAATTCTCAATAAAATGCTAAAAAACAAATCCAACAATACATTTTAAAAAATCATTCACCACGTTCAAGTGGGATTTATCCCTGGGCTACAAGAGTATTTCAATATTCACAAATCAATTAACATGATACACCACATAATAAAAGAAACAAACCATATGATCTCGCTTATTTAACTTAGCATAATCTCCTCCAGTTCCATCCATGTCAACGCAAATGGTGGGTATTCATCTTTTCTGATGGCTGAGTAATATTCCATTGCATATATGGACCACATTTCTTTATCCATATGTCTGTTGAAGGGCATCTTGGCACTTTCCACAGTTTGGCTTTTGTGAACATTGTTGCTATGAACATTATCATATGGTTTACTTATATGTGGAACATAAGGAATAGCATGGAAGATATTAGGAGAAGGAAGGGGAAAATGAAGGGGGGGGACTCAAAGTGGGAGATAAATCATGAGAGACTACAGACACTGAGAAACAAACTGAGGGTTTCAGGGGGTTGCAGGGATGGGTTAGCCTGGTGGGCACGTATTGCATGGAGCTCTGGGTGTTATATGTAAACAATGAATCATGGAACACTACATCAAAAACTAATGATGTACTTTATGGTGGTAAATAATAAAAAAGGAACTATATGATCTTTTCTAATAGATGCAGAAAAAGCATTTGACAAAGTACAACATACATTCATGATAAAAACCCTCAACAAAATAGGATAAAAGGGAACATACCTCAACATAATAAGGGCCATATATGAAAAACCTACAGCTATTATCAGCCTCAATGGGGGGAAAAGCAAAAGCTTTTCTTCTATGGTCAGGACCAAGACAGAAATGACTATTCTCACCACTGTTATTTAATATAGTGTTGGAAGTCCCCACCTCAGCAATCAGACAACAACAACAAAATAAAAGCCATCCAAATCAGCAAAGAAATAAAATTTTCACTACTTGCAGATGACATGATATTCTATACAGAAAACCTGGGAAGAGTTCAATAAAACACTGCTATAACTAATACATGAATTCAGTAAAGTCACAGGATACAAAATCAATGTTCAGAAATCTGTTGCATTTCTATACACCAATAATGAAGCAGCAGAAAGAGATATGAAGTAATCAATCCCATTTACAATTGCACCAAAAACCTTAAGATACCTCAGAATAAACCTACTCTGAAAACTATAATGTAATTTTAAAATTTGATTTTATCATCATAAGAACACTTAATGACATCTACCCTCTGAACAAAATTTTAAGTGTACAATTCATTATTGTTGATTATAAGTAGAATGTTCTACAACAGATCTTTATTCCTCTCACTTAACTGAAACCTTATGCCTGTTCATTAATAACTCCCTTGTTTTCCCTTCCCCTTAGCCCCAGCAACCATCATTCTAGTCTTTGATTCTATGAATTTCACTACTCTAGATATCTCATGTAAGTGGAGTCTTGCAGTATTTTTCATTCTATGACTGGCTTATTTCACATCATATAAAATCCTCAAGTTTTCTCCATGGTGTCGCATATTGCAGAATTTTCTTTTGACATCTCTCTATCTATATCACATTTTCTTTATTCATTTATCTGTGGATGGACATGCATGTTATTTTCACACTTGGCCATTGTGAATAGTGCTGCAATGAACATAAGAGGGCTAATATGTCTTTGAGATCCTGGTTTCTATTCTATTGGATAAATAATCAAAATTAGGATTACTGGACCATGATAGTTCAATTTTAATTTTTTTTGGAGCTTCCATATTATTTTCCACAGTAGCTTTTTCTTCTTTTCTACAAATAATTTTGTTCTTTTTCTATGTTTCTAAAATATTGATTTATCTTTTTGATAACTAAGAGTAAGAAAGTACAACAAAAGCAAAAATTTAGAAATAAAACAATGTGTGGCTTTCCATTTTCATATATTTTATAGATCACATATAAGGTTTAGCATTAAAGGGGGACTTACTCAAGCATAATAGTGAGTATTGTATAAGTTTAAAGTAGTATAGAAGAATCTTTGATTAAATTGTTGGTGGTAGGCAATGATGATGTTGTATTTCTCTCAAATCCTATAGTGTTGTGTTTCCCTGATAAAAACTTCTGACTTTGCACTCTGTGGATTTAAAAAACTAGAGCGTGTTACCAAGATGAAGAACATTCTTTATTTGTGTGCATGTGAGCACACTTGTATGTGTGTTAAATGTGTTCTATATATGCAAATATACATAGAGTTATCTATGAAGTATATTAGAATTTTAAAAAAGGCAACAGAAACCAGAGCTGCTAATATTATAAGCTTAATCAGCAGTGGCAAACTCTTGGCTAATATTATAACCTTTCTCCTCAAGATCCTGGCAGTAGATAAGAGCATCTACATTTTATAACACTGAGGCTCAGTAATGTAAAGTGACTTGTCCTCAATTACATAGCGTAAGCTCATTAAATCCAAAGACTGTCCTGGCTGCTCTGACACATGTTCGTATTTCGAGTCAGCCTTCTCCTAGGATCTCTGACTCCCCCAGAATATTCTAGTACAAAGGTAATTATGGAAACTGACCATTTACCGGCCTTGACTGTCACTCTGCTCTGAGTTTGACTGAAGAATATTTGCAGGGACACAGCTTTTTCTGTGGCCCACCCACTCACATAGATTGCTTCAGTTTCATCAGGTTTGGGATCTGTAGCCTAGACCATCTAAGGAACTTGGACATGCAATGGGTCAGTTCTGTGGGTGCTCTAAGGTCTGTTCTAGGGAACTACACTGCTGTCTGCCAAGGAGGTAGAGAGACCTTCATCAAATACACATGTCTATTCTAAAATCCATAACCTTTTCCTTTGAGGCACGAATGACCAGAGGTAAATTCCTGTGCCCTGCTATTTACAATATGTGTGAACCTGAGCAAGACATTTAGCTGTTAGGAGGAAATTTTTTTCCTTTAATATAGGTTCAAATGGTCAAGGCCTATAAATTATCTGACAATAAATAGATTAACAAGAGAAAATACATGCATAAGTGGGAGTACCCAATAATGGATAACTCAATGAATAACCAGAAAAAAAGGTATATATATCAACTAAACAAAAGGGAGAGAGTTTAGGACTTTAATGGGAAAGTTATGGGAGGTTCTATTAGGTTTTTGATGCTAATGTTAATAGGTAGTCTATCTCCTTCTAGGCTCAAAATTTCTGTGTGTGTGTGTGTGTGTGTGTGTGTGTGTGTGTGTGTTGTGCATTTGGAGAGGGGGTTATGGAAGCTGAATTCATACTTTCTGGAACTAAGGGTCAGTCTTCTTTTCATCAGGAAAATTCCTGGGAGGGACACATCAATGGCAGCTGTATTTTTGGTAGGTTCTGCTTTAATTTAAATAATGTTTCTTTATATGGCTGCTGTCTGTTCAGATGTTTTCAATTTAAAATAATCTTTTTACCACTTTGGTGGACTGCTAACTCCTTCATAGATATTCTGAACCTATTTCATCACCTGTCATGTGCAGTGTGGCAGGGGGGAACATCTGCTTTGCAGATTGGATCTCAAAATTTCATGGAATAATATACATAAAATACCTGACATGGTGGAGGGAGGGTGCCAATAAATGATTAAATCATAGTTTCTTTCCCTCTCCCTCTTACTGCATATTCTATCTTTGATTACCAGCCCTAGACCCATTATTCTTTGAATCCTGTCTTGCCTTAAATCACTGCTGCCTCAAGTTTCCTTGATCTAGCTACTCAGCTTCTGAAAACACAGCGAAGATTTTTGTGAACTTACAGGCAAACTTCCTGCTCACAGCTTTAACTTGGAAAGCAATTTCCTCCTTACACAGGTCATCATAATTTACCATCTCTCTCTCTAGTTACAAACCAAGGACATTTAGTGGGTGCCTATCATTAGCTGAGCTCTGTACCCCCTTTATCTCCTACAGTTCCTGCAGCCAATATCTCACTGTCCCTGCCTCTCTCCACAGAAGTCTCTAGATCTTCCAGGCTCCATCTCCTCCCCCAGTCCTTTGTACAAGGAGGAAAATATCCTTCTCTTCCTCAGTCCTTTATCTGCATTTTCACACCCAGAAACTAAATCACAAAGAGCTCTTGGATGGTCACTCCTTAATAGTTCTCAGGAAGGTGTAAGTAACAATTGCTTTATGTTCTCAGAAAGACTTAAAAATATCCATTTTCCTCTGTTCTAGCAGGCCTCAGTGTTGGCAGTGAGCCAGAGGATCTGGGGAGTCACCTGTGGGATGAGAAACTGTTGAAAGTTTGAAGAAGAGATGGCCTGAAAACCAGAGGGCTGGTTCAGCAAGAAAAAGGGAAAGGACTGAGGAGGAAGGACTTAGGAATAATTTGGAACTGTCTACAGTGCACCTCAACTAGGCTTTGGCAGCCAAAATACTTGAGTCAGAGTTTTTGTTCTCCCCTTTGTGTCTTTTGTGTCTTTGTGTGACCCTGGACTATTTCCTAACTTCTCTTCGTCTTAATCTCATCTGTGGTAATTGGAAGAATATTTTTTAGAAGAGCTACTATGATGATTGAAAGAAAGAAATATATAAAGTAGTTAGTATAATGCATATCTCCAGCTTACTATTAACTTGTACTGACTTTTAATTCCATAAGAATATTTCATATCATTATATTGTGATCTTAATTTTTAATCTTAGAGCTATGATTCATTTTAAAAGATAATTTTTTCTTTCAAAAAATAAAACGTAAGTAAAAGTACAGATTGTACACAGATAAAGCAAAAACCAAAATAGCGGCACTAGTATGATTGAGATCAAGGAAAAGCTGCAGTAAATTCTTACATGTACTATAAATACTAGTTACTGCATCAAATGACAAAGATAATGAGTCAGATATTTTTGCCTTCAAAAACTCACAACTTACTAGAAGGGTTTGCTTGGTACCTAGACACAAAAACGAAATATATGGTACCTACATCAATAATATCTTTGGTACTATGTCCACAATAGCCAAATGATTTTCTTATCAATGTTACAAAAGAATAATTAATTCAAAATTTAGTGGTGCTTAACAGGATTTAGACAATGAACTGGATGCTGAATTTACAAAAACCAATGAAATAGGGTCCATGTACTCAAGGGCCTCACTGTCTAGTCAGGGAACCATTTTCATTCAAAGGATATTGATTGAATGAATATTATGTGTTAGGGACTGTTTTAAAATTAGTACCACCCAACTAGCTAGTAGTAGAGTCAGTCTTCAATTCTGGGTCTCTTGACTCCGACCTTCAATATGTTTTCATTTCTGGCTACCAAAACATGTCCCATGGCTTTTTTGGTTCTACTTAAAATCTGTTAAAATCTCTAAAAAACCTTTTTCTGGTACTTCCTCACAGGGAAACCCTGCAGGTGAAAGCTCCATCTACCTGTGAGTGGTTGAAGGCTCTGAGCCAAACCTCTCATCTTCTCTTTCCCAGATTACAACTGTTTCTGAGGAACTGATTTCTTAACACTGGACACCACTGAGATGGCAAAAACATAGGGGTATCTGCAGCTTCATAAACCTTTATACTCGGTAAAACATATGCCTTCACAGAAGGGCTCAATATTGGGGCTCTCACTTTCCAAGTTCTCTAATCCTTCTTAACACACACAAAAGTCAGGATATGTACAAATGACCTGTTGGTTTTAACACATTACTTATCTGAGTTTTGACTGAGAGTGACCTGGACCTTTATGGGGATGCTAAGACTTGCTGTGTGCCTGGATTTTCAAAATGCAAATCCTTTTGAGGATAACTGTCTCTTTAGGAAACATGCCACTACACATGAAATAAGTAAAGTGTTGCCATAATAAGCAGAAAAAGGATCAGGTTAGTTTCAAGCATACTTAAGTGTCAAGTCCCATCTCCAGCACTCTCTGGCTTTTTACCCTCTCAGTATCACTAATACCTACATAAAACCCCATTAAGAAAAAAAAGTTATATATATTATACACATATATAGTGACATAAAATATATAGTATAATTATATATATAATAGTATAATGCACATCATTGGCTATTACTTATACTGAAACTTAATTTCATTTAAAAATATTTTATAACATTATTTTGTATTCTTAGTTTTTAACCTTAGAGTCATATTTCATTTTAAAAGATAATTTTATTTCGAAGGATGAAAAAAGTTATATATATTATATATATATATATATAGTGACATATAACATACAGTATAATTATATATATATAATAGTATAATGCACATCATTGGCTATTACTTATACTGAAACTTAATTTCATTTAAAAATATTTTATAACATTATTTTGTATTCTTAGTTTTTAACCTTAGAGT
>NW_019154283.1:116413-134852 GCF_002288905.1 Enhydra lutris kenyoni
TACATTTCATTTTAAAAGATAATTTTATTTTGAAGGATGAAAAATGTGTGTGTGTGTGTGTGTGTGTGTGTAAATTTACATGGCACAGAATAATCAAGAAAAGTTATGATTTATTTCTCTGTTTATATTTCTCCCCCACTCTCCTCTGAGCATCTTGAAGGCAGGATTTCTATACAATTCATCTCTGTGTCCTCCATACTTACCACAGTACCTAGCATATACTTGGTGTCAGTGTATTCTAGTTGGTCAAATACATTCTTGGTCTCTTCCTCTGCAAGGTGATGTGATTCCGTTTGGAAGTTCCTTTCAAAGCTTATGCCCAACAGTTTTATGGAAACTACTAGCATGCCTACAGAGAATTCAGATTTTTCTATATTATAACTTTCACTTGCTCATTCTTATTTGAGACTTTGATTTGAATGTGGCTAGATGTGGGCCAGATTTTTTCTTCACATTCTATACTAGGCTGGGTGATAAATACACCTCATGTTGCACAATAAAGACAATACAACAATATTATCGTTACCCAAAATGTTATTGAATCCTTTGTGAAAGTGCAAATTTTATCAAAATGTGGAGTGGAGTCATGGCAAAACAAAACATCCTCTTTTCTGAGTCACTTTATGAACTTTTGTGCATGCCAAGGGAATTGAGTTTCCAAGTATTTAAACAGTTGGTCCAAGGTTACATCACTATTAACTGGTAGAAATGTGATTAGAATGCAGATCTATACTAGGATGAAGTTATAGATTATTCATTATGTCATGCAGAAGAAAAAGAAAACAACATAGCACATAGTTCGGGGAACATAGTGTTTTTAAGCAGGGGAGGATCTTATCTAAGCTGTAAACTCCGTATGCCACCAAAAATGCCATAGCAAAAAACCAGCAGTCAATGAAATAATTCTTTAGATAAGTCATGGTGGTAGTGTGAGAGCATAGGCTAGGGAGCCAGAAAAATGAGCTCAAGTCCCAACTCCACTCTAATTTTTGGTTTCCTTCCATATAATTGGCATTGATAGCAAGATGATATGAGAATTAAAGAAGATGAAATACTTAACCTGGGGCCTGGTGCATATACTTGTTCTCTACCAATGTTGGATGACCCATCCCTTTTTCTTTGATCCTAGACAATGTTAAACATTAATGCCCTTGACCATAGATAAAATTTCTGTTACAAAATCAAGTTTGGTTATTGCTCTTGTCTCTCTCCTTGTTGCTGAAGGTAAAAGATGGGAGTTAAAGTTGAAACAATAGGAAATAATACTTAAGCAACATTAATGAAAGATTTAATAATAATTTCAAATCCAAACATTAGAATGCTGTGCTCTTAAAAATGATTTTACTATTCTTAAACGATACATTCTTTCAATGTTATTCTAATAGAGACATTTTAACATGGTCTTGTTGAGTTCAATTGGGGCTGTATTAAATCTATAAGTGAAATATATACATCGAGCAAGATATGTATAGGATCTATGTGTGGAAAACTACAAAACTCTGATGAAAAATCAAAGAAATAAATAAATGGAGAAATATTTCATATACACATATAAGAAAACTCAATATTATCAAAACATCTGTCCTTCCTAATTTGATTTATAGATTCAGTGTCATCCCAATCAAAATAACAGCAAGTTATTTTGTAGATACTGAAAAAATGATTTTATATTTATGTGCAAAAAAAAAAAAGACAAGAATTCTCAACACAAATTAGAAGAAAAAAGAAGCTAGAGGACTGACACTATCTAACCTCAAGGCTTACCATAAACCTACAATAATCAAGACAGTGTAGTATTGGCAAAATAATAAACAAATAGATAAATGGAACAGGTGAGAGTCCAGAAACACATCCATACAAATATACAAAAATGATTTTTGATTATGGAACAAAGGCAATTTTATGAAGACAGTATAGTCTTCTCAACAAATGGTGTTGGAAAAACGGGGCATCTACATGCAAAATAAATAAATGTAGACACAGACTTTACATCTTTCACAAAAATTAACCCAAACTTGACCATAGAACTAAATGTAAAACACAGAACTATAAAAATTCTAGAAGATAACATAGGAAAAAATCTAGGTGGCCTTGGGTTTGGCAATCATATTTTAGATACAATACCAAATGTGTAATCCATGAAAGAAAAAACTGATAAACTCAATTAAAAAACATAAACTCAATTAAAATTAAACAATTCGGCTCTGCAAAACACACTTTTTTTCTTTTTTTAAAGTTTTTATTTAAATTCCAGTTAGTTAACATACAGTGTAATACTAGTTTCAGGTGTACAATTTAGTGTTTCAGTACTTACATACATCACCCAGTGCTCATCATAAATGCACTCCTTAAACCCCATCATCTATTTAATCCACTCTCCCATCTAAACCCCCAGGCTGGTAACCATCATTTTGCTCTCTGTAATTAGGAGTCTGTTTCTTGGTTTGCCTCTTTCTCTCTCTTTTTTCCCTATAATGGTTTGTTTTCTTAAATTCCACACATGAATGAAATCATATGGTATTTGTCTTTCTCTGACTGACTTATTTTCTTTAGCATAATACTCTCTAGCTCCATCCATGCCATTAAAATGGCAAGATTTCATTATTTTTGATAGCTGAGTAATATTCTAATATATATACATATTCCAATATTCTAATATTAGAATATTCTAATATATATTAGTAATTATAATTATTAGTATTTTCTAATATTATGATATATATAATAATTCCATTATAATAAATATATATAATATTATTTCTATTATTATATTAGTATTTACTAATATAATTAATAATATTCATATATATATATCACATCTTCTTTATCCATTGTTGTTGATGGACATTTGGATTCTTTTTAGCTTGGCTATTGTGGACATTGCTGCTATAAACGTTGGGGTATATTTATCCTTTTGAATTAGTATTTTTATATTCCTTGGGTAAATAGTAGTGCAATCACTGGATTGTAGCATAGTTTTATTTGCAAAACATACTCTCAAGAGAATGAAAGACAAATCAGATCTGCAAAATACATATCCAATTAAGGACTGACATCTAAAATATACAAAGAAAAAACTCAACAATAACAAAACAAACAACTTAATTAAATATGGGCAAAAGATGCAAACAGATATCTTATCAAACAAGATATACAGATGGCAAGTAAGCATGTGAAAAGATGTTCAACATCATAATTATTTAGTGAATTGCAAATTCAAATAATAATAGGAAACAACTACAAACCTATTAGAATATCTAAAATCTGAAACACTGCCAAATGCTGGCAGGGATGTGGAACAAAAGGAATTCTCACTCATTACTAGTGGAAATGCAAAATAGTAAAGCCAATTTGGAAGAAAGTTTGGCAATTTCTCACAAAACTATACATAATCATATAATATGATCCATCAATCAAACTCCTTGTCATTTTCCCAAATGAATTGAAAATAATATCTGTACAGGAGAGAGGGTAGGAAGATGGTGGAGTAGAAGGATCTTAAGCTTGCCTCATCCCACAGATACAACTAGTTAACACTCACATCAGCATAAATAAGCCATAAAATGATCTGAAGACTGGCAGAACAAACTCCACAACTAAAAGTACAGAAGAGGTCACATCAGAGAAGGTGGGAAGGGTGAAGACATGGTTTGGGAGAAAAATGAACCTTGGCTGTTCATGGTGGGGAGGAAGCCAGTAGTGCAGAGAAGGGCAAGAAACCACACCATCACATGGGAATCTTGCATAGGGCTGACAGATCCCCATAACATTTAGCTTTGAATGTGAGAAGGGGTGAATTTCATGGGTTCTTACGACCAGTGGAACTTAAAGCCTGGAATTTTAAAAATTTGCAGGATCTGCTCTATGAGAGCCCTGAGGGAAATAGGAAGCTGAGTTCCCACCCTTGAAGAGGCAGTAGAAGAGCTAACAGAGACAGAGACTGGGAGCAGCAGTTTGAAAAACAATGGGGGCAGACTGGAGGGAGAAATATTTGCTCATCTTAGAGTGTGGTGCAGAGAGGCAGGGATCATAGGGCGACCCCTCCAGGAACAAAGGACCTGGCACATGTCATTTTCCTGCCCAACACATCCAGCATAAACACAAAGACACCTGTGAGAACCAGCGTAGTGCCCATACTCACAACCTTACACCAAAACCTGCCCCTTGTGCTTGTGTGGATGCACCCTTCCCAGTCACAACTGCCTCAGTTCCAGCACTGTGGACCCCTCCCCCAGAAGACATTCACAAAACCCACTAACACCTCACCTTCTGACCCACACGTTTTGTCAGAATCCTGTTCTGGTGGTGGTGATGGCAGGTCTCACTTAGCAAACAGACTGGCGCATACCTTGTTAAAACACATGTCACTCTCGCCAAAAACCAAACACAGCCCACATCAGGCAAAGAGAGCCACTTTATACAACTGGACTGAAGGAAAAAGCAGCCAGAACTCTACAGAAGGACACAAACAACACACATAGAAGATACTCCCTAAATTGCCAGGTCCTGGGGAGCAGGGGATACTTAACTGCAGGGCATTACAGGACCTCTTCTTCATAAGAGGCCATTACCTTCAAGAGCAAGAGACGTAGCTGACTTTTCTAAAATACAGAAACAGAAGAGTTAGATGAAATAAGTGGACAGAGGAATATATCCCAAATGAAAGAGCAAGACAAAATCACAGCAAGAGACCCAACATAAGTAATACGCCTGATAGAGAATTTAAAGTAATGTTCATAAAGATATTCACTGGGCTTGAGAAAAGAGTAGAAGACCTAGGTAAGAACTTAACAAAGAGATTAAAAAGACCCAATCAGAGATGAAGAACACAATAAATGAAATTAAAAGTACACTTTATAGAATAGAGAGGAGGTTAGATGAAACAAAGGAATTAATTAATGACCCAGAAGTGAGAGTAATTAAAAGTAATCAAGCTGAGCAAATAAAAGGAAAAATTATGCAAGTGAAGAATAGTCTTAGGGAACTCAGTGATTCAATCAAGCATAATAACATTCACATTATAGGGATCCCAGAAGGAGAAGAGAGAGAAAATGAGGAAGCATATTTATTTGAAGAAATAATAGCTGAAAACTTCCCTAATCTAGGGAAGGAAACAGATATCCAGATTCAGGAGGCACAGAGATTCCAAAAAAAATCAACACAAAAAGGTCCACACCAAGACACATAATAATCAAAATGGCAAAAAGTAGTACTAAAGAAAAAAATTTTAAAGTAGCCAGAGGAAAAAAGACAGTTACATACAGGGGAAAGCTGATAAAGCTACCAGAAGATCTTTCAGCAAAACTTTGCAGGCCAGAAAGGAGTGGATGATATATTCAAAGTGACAAAAGGAACAAATCTGCAGCCAAAGATACTCTATCTAGCAAGGTTATCATTCACAATAGAAGGTGAGATAAAGAATTTCTCAGACAAAGAAAAACTAAAGGAGTTCATGACCACTAAATCAGCTCTACAAGAAATATTAAAGAGAACTCTTTGAGTGGATGAGGTGCCTGTGTGGCTCAGTTGATTAAGCCTCTGCTTTCAGCTCAGGTCATGATCCTGGGGTCCTGGGATGGAGCCCCACACCAGGCTCTCTGCTCAGCAGGGAGTCTACTTCTCTCTCTCCCTCTACTTCTCTCCCCACATACTCATGTGCTTTTTCTCTCTCTCAAATAAATAAATAATTTTTTTTAAAAAAAAGGATTCTGAGTGGCAAGGAAAGACCATAAGTGAGAGTATGAAACATAAAACACACACACACACACACACACACATGAAGTAACATTAACTATTTCTGTAAAAATCAGTCAAGGGATTCATAAAATAAAACAATGTAAAATATGACACCATATACCTAAAATGTGGGGAGGAGTGGAATAAAGAATGGATTCAAACTTAAGTGACCATCAACTTAATATAGACTGCTTTATGCAGAAGATGTTATATACAAACCTAATAGTAACCACAAGTCAAAAACCAGTAATAGATATGCAAAGAATAAAGAGAAAGGAATTCAAGTATATCACTAAAGAAGGTAAAAAAAAACATGAAAGAAAGCAAGAAAGGATCAGGAAAAAACTGCAATAACATCAGCAAAACAAGTAACAAAATGGAAATAAATACATATCTATCCATAAGTAATTTGAATGTAGATGGACTAGATGTTCCAATCAAAAGACACAGGGAAGCAAAATGGATTTTAAAAAAAGTTTTGGAAGTTTATAGGTTTCCAGGAATTCATCCATTTCTTCCAGGTTGCTTAACTTATTGGCATATAACTGTTGATAATGACTTCTGATGATGGTTTCTATTTCTTTGGCGTTAGTCATGATCTCTCCCCTTTCATTCATAATTTTATTTACTTGGGTCTTCTCTCTTTTCTTTTGGATTAATTTGGTCAGTGGTTTATCAATCTTATTGATTCTTTCAAAAAACCAGCTTCTAGTTTCATTGATGCGTTCTATTGTATCTCTAGTTTCTATCTCATTGATCTCTGTTCTAATCTTGATTATTTCCTTTCTTGTGTGTGAGGTTTGCTTAATTTGTTGTTGATTTTCCTGTTCTTTAATGTGTAAAGAGAGCTGGTGTATTCTGGATTTTTCAATTTTTTGAGCGAGGCTTGGATGGCTATGTTATTTCCCCCTTAGGACTGCCTTTGCTGTATCCCATAGGTTTTAGACAATGTGTCTTCATTCTCATTGGTTTCCATGAATTGTTTAAGTTCTTCTTTGATTTCCTTGTTGATCCAAACATTCTTAAACAAGGTCGTCTTTAGCTTCCAAGTGTTTGAATTCTTTCCAAACTTTTTCTTGTGGTTGAGTTCCAGTTTCAAAGCATTGTGGTCTGAGAACATGCAGGGAATAATTTCAGTCTTTTGGTAATGGTTGAGTCCTGATTTGTGACCCAGTATGTAGTCTATTCTGGAGAAAGTTTCATGAGCACTCAAGAAGAATGAGTATTCTGTTTTTTTAGGGTGGAATGTTCTGTATATATCTATGAGGTCCATCTGGTCCAATGTGTCATTCAAAGCTCTTGTTTCTTATTGATTTTCTGCTTGGATGATCTATTACTGAGAGTGGCATGTTACAATCCCCTACTATTAATGTATTCATATCAATATGACTCTTTATTTTGATTAACAATTGGCTTATGTAGTTGGCTGTTCCCATGTTGGGGGTATAAATATTTACAATTATTAGATCTTCTTGGTGGATAGACCCTTTAAGAATGATGTAGTGACCTTCTGTATGTCTGATGAAAAGAAATAAAAGTTATTCAAATTGGCAAAGAAAAAGTCAAACTCTCTCTCTTTGCAGATGACATGATACTTTATATAGAAAACCCAAAAGACTCCACCCCCAAACTACTAGAACTCATGCAGCCATTCAGTAATGTAGCAGGATACAAAATCAGTGTACAGAAATCAGTTGCTTTCTTATACACTAACAAGGAAAATATAGAAAAGGAAATTAGAAAATCAGTTCCATTTATAATAGCACCAAGAACCATAAGATACCTGGAAATAAACCTAATCAAATAGGTAAAGGATCTGTACTCGAGGAACTACAGAAAACTCATGAAAGAAATTGAAGAAGACCCAAAAAGATAAAAAACCATTCCATGCTCATGGATTGGAAGAATAAACATTGTTAAAATGTCTCTACTACCTAGAACAATCTATACTTTTAATGCCATTTCGATCAAAATTCCATCAGCATTTTTCAAAGAGCTGGAACAAGCAATCCTAAAATTTGTATGGATCCAGAAGAGACCACAAATTGCTAAGGAAATGTTGAAAAAGAAAAACAATACTGGGGGCATCATGTTGCCTGATTTCAAGCTTTACTACAAAGCCGTGATCACCAAGACAGCATGCTACTGACCCAAAAACACACATGTAGATGAGTGGAACAGAGTAAAGAGTCCAGATACGGACCCTCAACTCTATGGTCAAATAACCTTCAACAAAGCAGGAAAAAATATACAGTGGAAAAAAGACAGTCTCTTCAAAAAATGGTGCTGGGAAAATTGGACAGCTAGGTATAGAATAATGAACCTCGACCATTTTCTTACACCATACACAAAGATAAACCCAAAATGGTTAAAAGACCTTAACGTGAGGCAGGAATCTATCAAAATCCTAGAGGATAACATAGGCAGTAACCTCTTCTACATCGGCCACAGAAACTTCTTTCAAGACATGTCTCCAAAGGAAACAAAGGCAAAAATGAACTTTTGGGGCTTCATCAAGATGAAAAGCTTCTGCACAGCAAAGGAAACAGTCAACAAAACAAAGAGGCAACCCACGGAATGGGAGAAGATATTCGCAAATGACACTACAGACAAAAGGCTGATATCCAAGATCTATAAAGAACTCAAACTCAACACTCAAAAAGCAGGTCATTATGTGAAAAAATGGGCAAAAGACATGAACAGAAAGACATTTCTCCAAAGAAGATGTACAAATGGCTAACAGACACATGAAAAAAATGTTCATCATCATTTGCTATCAGGGAGAGTCAAATCAAAACAACATTGAGATACCACCTTACACGAGTTAGAATGGCCAAAATTAACAAGACAGGAAACAACGTGTGTTGGAGAGGATGTGGAAAAAGGGGAACCCTCTTCCACTGTTGGTGGGAATGCAAGTTGGTGAGCCACTCTGGAAAACAGCGTGGAGATTCCTCAAGAAATTAAAAATAGAGCTACCCCATGACCCAGCAATTGCACTACTGGGTATTTACCTCCAAATTACAGATGTAGTAAAAATAAGGGCCATCTGTACCCCCAATGTTCATAGCAGCAATGGTCACAGTCAACAAATGGGAAAGAGCCAAGATGCCCTTTCACAGAGGAATGGATAAAGAAGATGGTCCATATACACAATGAAATATTATGCCTCCATCAGAAAGGATGAATCCCCAACTTTTGTATCAACATGGATGGGACTGGAAGAGATTATGCTGAGTGAAATAAGTCAAGCAGAGAGAGTCAATTATCATATGGTCTCACTTATTTGTGGAGCATAAGGAATAACATGGAGGACATTGGGAGAAGGAGAGGAGAAGTGAGTTGGGGGAAATTGGAGGGGAGATGAACCATGAGAGATGGTGGACTCTGAGAAACAAATTGAGGGCTTTGGAGGGGAGGGGATGGGGGGGGGGTTTGTGTGAGCCTGGTGGTGGATACTAAGGAGGGCATGGAGCATTGCATGGAGTATTGCATGGAGCACTGGGTGTGATGCATAAACAAAGAATCTTGGAACACTGAAAACAATTAAATTAAAAAAAAAACAAGATTAATCTCTATGCCGTCTATAGGAGATTCATGTTAGACCTAAAGACATCTGCAGACTGAAAGTGAGAGGATGGAGAAACATCTATCATGCAAATGGATGTCAAAAGAAAACAGGTGTAGCGATACTTATGTTGGACAAAACAGACTTAAAAAAAAAGATTATAACAAGGAACAAAGGGCACTGTATAATAATAATGCAGACAATCAATCAAGAAGATATAACAATTGTAAATATTTATGCACCCAACATGGAAGCACCCAAATACATAAAACCATTCATAATAAATATAAAGGAAACAATTGATACTAATACAATAATAATAAAAGGGACTTTAACACCACACATACATTGAAGGATAGATCATCCAAACAGAAAATCAGCTAGGAAAAAATGTGACATATTGGCCCAGATAGTTTTAACATAAGCATTCAGAACATTCCATCCTAAAACAGAATACACAATTTTATCAAGTGAACATGGAACATTCTCCAGAACAGATCACATATTAACTCACAAAACAAGTCTAAATAAAGTAAAAAGATCAGAGTCATACCATGCATTTTTTTTTACACAATGCTTTGAAACTAGAAATCAACAACAAGAAAAAAACCAGAAAGACCACAAATACATGGAGACTAAATGAGATGCAACTAAACAATGAATGGGTCAAAGAAGAAAACAAGGAAGAAATGAAAAATTATATGGAAACAAGTGAAAATGAAAACAGTCCAAAATCTTTGAGATGCAGTAAAAGCAGTTCTAAAAGGAAAGTTTGTAGCAATACAGGCTTACCTCAAGAAGCAAGAAATATCTCAAGTAAACAACCCTACTTTACACCTAAAGGAGGTAGGAAAAGAACAAAAAAATCCACCAAAATCCAAAGCAAACAGAAGGAAGGAAATAATTAAAAAAAAACCTAGAAACTAAAAAAAGCAATAGAATACATAGATGAAGCCTGGAGATAGTTCTTTGAAGAAAAATTAGTAAAATTGGTAATTCTCTAGCCAGACTTATCAAAAGAAAAGAGAAAGGACCCAAAGAAATAAAATCAAAAATGAGAGAGGAGAAATAACAACCAACATCACAGAAATACAAACAATAAGGGAATAGTATGAAAAACTATACATTAATAAATTGGATAACCTGGAAGAAATGGATAAATTTCTAGAAACATATAAATCATTAAAACCGAAACAGGAAGAAATAGAACACTCGAGCAGACTGACAACCATCAAAGAAATTACATCAGTAATCAAAAAATACCCAACAATGAAAGTCCAGGAACAGATGGCTTCACAGGCAAATTCTATCAAACGTTTAAAGAAAAGTTAATACCTATTCTTCTCAAACTATTCCAAAAAAACAGAAAAGGAAGGAAAACTTCCGAATTTATTCTATGGGGCCAGCATTACCTTGATACCAAAACCAGATATAGACTTCACTAAAAAAGAGAACTACAGGCCAATAACTTGATTAACATAGATGCAAAATTTCTCAATAAAAACTAGCAACCCGGGGCGCCTGGGTGGCTCAGTGGGTTAAGCCGCTGCCTTCGGCTCAGGTCATGATCTCAGGGTCCTGGGATCGAGTCCCGCGTCGGGCTCTCTGCTCAGCAGGGAGCCTGCTTCCCTCTCTCTCTCTCTCTCTCTCCCTCTGCCTGCCTCTCTGTCTACTTGTGATCTCTCTCTGTCAAATAAATAAATAAAATCTTAAAAAAAAAAAACAAAAAACAAACAAAAAAACTAGCAACCCGAATCCAACAATATATTTATGAAATCATTCACCATAATCAAGTGGAATTTATTCCTGGGGTGCAAGGGTGGCTCAATATTTGCAAATCAATCAAAATGATACAACATATCAATAAGAAAAGATAGCAACCACATGATCATTTCAATAGACGCCAAAAAAGCATTTGACAAAATACAGCATCCATTCATGATAAAAAGCCCTCGAATAAGGTAGGTTTAGAGGGAACATGCCTCAAAATAATCAAAGCCATATATGAAAAACCCACACCTAACATCATCCTTAATGTGGGGAAAACTGAAACCATTTCCCCTAAGGTCAGGAACAAGACAAGGATGCCCACTCTCACCACTTTTATTCAAATAGTACTGGAAATTTCAACTATTGCAATTAAACAAAAAAGGAAATAAAAGACACTCAAATTTGTTAGGAAGTAATAAAATTTTCACTATTTGAAGATGATATGATAGTCTATCTAGAAAACCCAAAAGACTTCTAGAACTGATAAATGAATTCAGTAAAGTTTCAGGATACAAAATCAATGTACAGAAATCTGTTGCATTTCTATAAGTAATAATGAAGCAGCAGAAAGAGAAATTAAGAAAACAGTCCCATTTACAATTGCACAGAAATAATAAAGTATCTAGGGATAAATGTAACCAAAGAGGTGAAAGACATGTACTCTGAAAACTATAAAACATTGATGAAAGAAATTCAAGATTACACAAAGAATTGAAAAGACATTCAATGTTCATGGATTTGAAGTATAAATATTGTTAAAATGTCCATACCAGCCAATGCTATCTACAGATTTAATGGAATCCATATTAAAGTACCAACAGCATTTTTCATAGAACTAGAACACATAATCCTAAAATTTGTATGGAACTACAAAAGACCCATAATAGCCAAAGCAATTTTGAAAATGAAAAACAAAACTGGAGATATCACAATTGCAGACTTCAAGTTATATTAGAAAGTGGTAGTAATCAAAACTGTATGGTACTGGCATAATAACAGACACATAGATCAATGGAACAGAATAAAAATCCCATAAATAAACCCACAATTGTATGGTCAATTAATCTTCAACAAAGGAGACAAGAATATGCAATAGGAAAAAGACATCTCTTCAACAAATGGTGCTGGGAGAACTGGACAGCTCCATGCAAAAGAATGAAACTGAACCACTTTCTTACACCACACACAAAAATAAACTCAGAATGGATTAGAGCCCTAAATGTGAGATGTGAAACCATAACAATCCTAGAAGAGAGCACGGACAGTGATGGCTCTGACATCAATCATGGCAATATTTTTCTAGATATGTCTCCCAAGGCAAGGGAAATAAAAGCAAAAATGAACTATTAGGACTACATCAAAACAAAAAGCTTCTGCAGAGTGAAAGAAACAATCAATAAAACTAAAAGATAACCTACTGAATGGGAGAAGATATTTGCAAATGATACACATGGTGAAGAGTCTGTTTCCAAGATATACACCCAAAAAACAACTAATCTAACTTAAATATTGGCCAAAGATATGAACAGACACTTCTCCAAGGAAGACATCCAGATGGCAAACAGACACATGAAAAGGTGCTCGATATCACTGTTCATCAGGGAAATGCAAATCAAAACTACACTGACATACTACCTCACACCTGTCAGAATTGCTAAAGTAAAAAACAAGAAACAACTGTTGGTGAGGATGTGAAGAAAAAGGAACACTCTTACACTGTTGGTGGGAATGCAAACTGGTGCAGCCACTGTGGAAAACAGTATGGAGGTTCATACAAAAATATAAAAAATAAAACTGCCCTACAATCCAGTAATTGCACTACTGGGTATTTACCCCCAAAATACAAGAACACTAACTGAGATGAATATATGCATCCCTATATTTATTGTAACATTATTTACAAAAGCCATTTTATGGAAGCAGAGCAGGTGTCCATGGATAGGTGAATGGATAAAGAAGTGGTATGTGCATACACACACACACACGTATGTATGTATGTATGTAGTGGAATATTAGCCATAAATAAGAACGAAATCTTGTCATTTGTAAGGACATGAATGGAACTAGACAGTATTAAGCTAGATGGAATAAATCAGTCAGAGAAAGACAAATATCATATGATTTCACGCATATGTGGAAATTAAACAAATGAGCAAAAGAAAAAAGGGAGAGAGGGAGAGACAAATCAAGAAATAGACTCTTACAGGGGCGCCTGGGTGGCTCAGTGGGTTAAAGCCTCTGCCTTCAACTCAGGTCATGATCCCAGGGTCCTGGGATCGAGCCCCGCATTGGGCTCTCTGGGCAGCGGGGAGCCTGCTTCCCCTTCTCTCTCTCTCTGCCTGCCTCTCTGCCTACTTGTGATTTCTGTCTGTCAAATAAATAAATAAAATCTTTAAAAAAAAAAAAAGAAATAGACTCTTACAGAGAACAAACTGTTGGTTATCAGAGGGGAGATGTGTTGGGGAATGGGTGAAATAGGTGATGAGGAAAAGGTGGGTACTTGTCATGATGAGTGCTGGGTGATGTATGGAATTGTTGAATCACAATATTGTACACCTGAAACTAATATAACACTGTATGTTAATTATACTGAAATTTAAAAAAAACACAAGGTGATATCACCTCACACCTGTCACAATGGCTAAAATCAAAAATATAAGAAACAAGTGTTGGTGAAGATGTGGAGAAAAAGGAACGCACATGCACTGTTGGTGGGAATGCAAACTGGCACAGCCACTCTGCAACACAGTATGGAGCTTCCTCAAACAGTTTAAAAATGGACCTACCCTATGTTTCAGTAATTGTGCTATTCAGTATTTACCAAAAAAATAAGAAAACATTAATTCAAAAGGATACATGTACCCCCATGTTTATTGCAGCATTATTTACAATAGCCAAATTATGGAATCAGTCCAAGTGTCTATAAAGCAACTAATGAATCATTGAATGATATATCAAAAACTAATGATGTTCTATACATTGGCTAATTGAATTAAAACAATAGATGAGTGCATAAAGAAGATGTGGTATATATAAACAAAATGATTAGTTTTTAACATAGCTTCTTAAGTAAGTAGTTTTTACTTGTTTTGCTGTAGAATGAGTTGAACAATATGTGTCTGATAATTACATTATTTTAAACTGTAAAGATATATTTTATCAGGTTTATACTGATAAAACCAAGAATGTGAATTAAAAGATGAAAGCAATGGTCATGTACCAATGAATACTTCAACCTTAGCAAGGAATGGACAGTTCTCCTCCTATTTTACATTTTGAGATAACCCTGCTCAGTCCATTTTCTCTGGCCCACTTCCCCTGTGCTCCTCCTTAGTATTTCCAGTATAGTCTGTACCCATTTATATCTCAGAGTCTACAGTTTGTTTTTATTTGTCTGCTTCCAACATAAGGTTGTGAAATCCACGATTATGTCAAAAAATGTTTCATTGGTCTTTGAATATTCAGAGCAAAGAGCACTTATGTAGATATGGTGGGCAGAACTGTCTGCCATCATAATAGATAAATATTTTGTAGACAACACAGAAAGGAAAAATACACACTTGTAATGGGGACTTGATACAGTGGATGCTCTTCTTGTAGTTATAATTTTTTTAAGATTTTATTTATTTATCAGATAGAGATCACAAGTAGGCAGAGAGGCAGGCAGAGAGAGAGAGGGAAGCAGGCTCGCCACTGAGCAGAGAGCCCCATGCGGGGCTCGATCCCAGGACCCTGAGATCATGACCTGAGCCGAAGGCAGAGGCTTTAACCCACTGAGCCACCCAGGCGCCCCTGTAGTTATAAGTTCTATGACCTTTGAGATTAGTTTTCAGGCAAACTTTTTGGGTACTGTGAGGCTTTCTGGGAAAATCTCATTAACAGAAAAATTTTAGCAGCCCTACCAGCTATCTAGCAAAATTCTCATTATAAAGCCTGACTTAGCACAGTGTTTGTAACAGCCCCTCAGTTATGCATGTGATATAACTTAAAGATTTACAAGATATACTTAAAATTCACATATTTTATAATGTTTTCATTTATATTGTATCATTTTTTACTCAAACTCAATTTTTTTTTAAATTTTATTTATTTATTTGACGGACAGAGAGATCACAAGTAGGCAGAGAGGCAGGCAGAGAGAGAGGAGGAAGCAGGCTCCCCGCCAAGCAGAGAGCCCGATGTGGGACTCGATCCCGGGACCCTGAGATCATGACCTGAGCCAAAGGCAGAGGCCTAACCCACTGAGCCACCCAGGCGCCCCACTCAAACTCAATTTAAAGGAAATTTTATATCAGTACTAAAAATATAAAACATGCATTAGATGCTATGGTAAATATTTTTAAAAATTCTGTGAGTGACAGGGACCAAATCATGGTGGAGAAGTCTCAAAAGAGTGTAAAGATTGCTCCTGGAGCAGTTGTGTGTGTAGAAAATGAAATGTGGGGTGATGTAACTATAGGATCTATGACAGCGATCCATACTAAAGCACAAATTATTGCAGAAGCCAGGCCAGTAGCGATTGGTGAAGGTAACCTAATAGAAGAACAGGTGCTTATCATAAATGCTCACCCTGATATTATCACCCCTAATGCTGAAGATCCATAACTGAAACCTATGATCACTGGCACCAACAATGTGTTTGAAATTGTCTGCTATTCCCAAGCCACGAAAATGGGAGATAATAATGTTATTGTATCAAAAGCATATTTGGACGGAAATATAATATTTACAAGTGGTTGGGTCTCTGCAGTTTGTTGCAACCTGAATACAACTGAGGTCATTCCTGAGAAAACAGTGATCAACGGTTCAGACTGCCTTTGTGGTGTGCATACTGAGCAACCACAACTCCAGATACTACAGCTGGATTTCCTGATGAAAATCTTGCCAAACTACCATCACCTAAAGAAGACAATGAAAGGGAGCCCAACTCTAGTAATGTGTGAAGTCAATGGTGAGAAACCTCTTAAGGACTTGGTAATAAGATACCCCAGAGAATAAAACTAATTAAATCAACAGGTGGTGAGGAAGTAATAGTTTATCAAGACTTGCGGTGGCTTGGGAAGAATATACCTTGAGACTCACCACTTTGGGCACTAATTGCAAGCTTAACTGAATCATCTTCTGATTTGCTAATATGGCCACCACACTATAATTCAGGGAAAGAAGGAACTCTGGATGAGAGCATGAGAATTCCATTCTACACATAGTAAATTTAGTGAAAATTTCTGATTTATACATTAGTATTGCATGCATTTAGTTTGTATAGCTCAGCCCCCAAGTCTGTCAATTTAGTTTATGAGTTCTAAATATTTTGATAAAATAGTTTCTGACCCTTTAGGACAAAGAACAAATTAAACACAGGCTGTACTGTGCAAACTTCACTCTGTGGGGCTTCTCCATAGACAGGCTACCAGCCTTCTTTACTAACAATCTCTATCTTACTGCGACTGAACTCAAACTTCATCACAGACATTCTAGGCAGTTATGCTAAGTGGTAGGACAAGCCCTGACATGCCTGTGACATAAAAACTAGAAAGTGGCAGGAAGAAGAAAGAAACCATTTTATCATAGCATCTCTCTGCAACAATGTAGTGATAGTTCTTGGGTCAAGATGATAGATTTTCACCAGTTGAATATTATCAAGTTTAAAAAAGCTACTTTACACTGTTCTCTTATTCACCAATGAACACACACTATAGTAATTATCTCTGCTATATAGAAAATTACATCCAAAATGTAGCAACTTAATACAGTCAACATTTGTTATGTTACACAGTTTTGGCAGGTCAAATGTAGGAATGGTGTAGTTGGTGGTTTCTGGTGGTTCAGTGTGTCTCATGAAGTTTCTTTCAAGAAGTCAGTCAGACCTGCAGTCATTTGAAAACCTGACTGGGGCTGGATAGTCCACTTATAAGATGACAGATGACGGTCTCACAAGGCTATTGGAAGGAGGTTTTGATTTCATACCATGTGAGCCTCTCCACTGGGCTGTTTATCCTCATGATATGGCAACTAACTTCTCTCAGCTTCCTTCAGATCTAAGAGAGGAAGGACCTCGTCTCTAAATTTGCACAAGATCACTTCCACTTCATTTTATTTCTAAGAAGCAAGTCACTAAGTCCATCTCACACTCAAGGGGGAGGGGTTAAGCTCCACATTTTAAAGGGAGGAGCATCCAAGCATTCATGTTCATATTCTAAAACCACCAGCATATACATCCATTTATGCCTGGGTTCTCACTAGTACACTGTCTGCATCTCTCAGGGGTCTCCATATTGGGGAAGATGGGTTCAGGAAGGACTTCTCTTTATTAATGGTAATGGCACATGACATCATCACATGTCTTAAGTTTAAATTTAAACATAAGTTTAACTTCTCTAGGTTGAGTAGAAATTATTATAAATAAAAATTCTGAAGGACAAAAAATTTAATTCAATGAAATAAAAACTATAAAAGTTTAAAAATTAAGAATGAAACATAAATAATAACTTTAACTGATTTCCCTTTTACTAAATACTCTGGAAATGCTTTGCTATTTAATTTTATAACTGTCATTTATTTTTTTTCAAAGATTTATTTATCTAGTGTAAAGAGAGAGAGTACAGGGTGGGGAGGGGCAAAGGGTGAGGGAGAAAGAAAGCAGACTCTGTGCTGAGTGCAGAGGTGGGGCTCCATCTCACGGCTCTGAGATCACAGCCTGAGCCAAAACCAAGAATCAAATGCTTAACTGACTGTGCCACTCAGCTTCCCCCATTTTAAATGTTGTGTAACACTCAGTTCATCTTGGTTGCCACCTCTTCCCTGAATGCCAGCCACTTTTAGAAAAAAGAAAAGAGAATATTTAGACAAAAGAATAAGCTCTTTGAAATTAGACAGATCTGGGGATTAATCCTGATACTTGCCATCTACTGCTACCCAACATTGTGAACTATAAAAATCCCCACTACTCTTTATTATAGAGGGATAAATAAACACATAAAGCAACTAGCACAGTGCCTAATAAATAGCAAACTCAAAAACAGCAGCTATAATTATTGTCATTACTGTTCAATAACAGAAAAGAACATTAGTGTTTTTAGATTTGAGCTTTAGCCATTTGCCACACATTTTCTCAGATGTGTAAATCCCTATTTTCTTGTCAAAGCACTTAGTACCTAAGAAGTTACTCATCTTCTTGTGGATTCTACTTTCTAATTTCCCACTTGAACCCCAGCCTATATTGCACTCAACCTCTAGCTTTTACAAACTACTCCAAGTGCCCTGAACCCAGCAAGCTCTCCCTTCACCTCCACATTCACTCTTCCTTTTGTACACACAGATGCTGGATGATTCTCCATTTGTTAACCAAGCTTTAATTACTCCACC
>NW_019154284.1:0-4716 GCF_002288905.1 Enhydra lutris kenyoni
TTTTTTTTTTCAGTTGTTGTTCTCCTTGCTTTCCAGATTTTGTGGGTTCTGTTGAGTTATCCTCAAATTCTGTGATTCTTTTGTCAGCCATGTCCAGCTTGCTCATGAGCCCACTGTAGGGGAGGAGAATTTTCCCCTCTACCTTCTTAGAATTTTCCAGCTGTGTCTGAAAATTCAGCTGACATAAGAAAGGTTAATGGGAGAAAATGCACACAAGTTCATTTAAGTTTCACAGGACACAGAGCCCTCATGAGGAAGAAGGACCCAAAGAAGTGGTGGATTCTGCATGCTTTTGTAGCAGGTTGAGTGAAAGGAGGCAATTGTGGGGAAGCCACTAAGCCCTGTGAGGAGGCCAAAGGAAGACAAGTTATCGGAACAAGGTTGTTCGTGTAGAATTCTCCCAGTCTCAGCTTCTTGTGGTCGGTGATAACAAGGCTACTTTCCTTATGGTTCAGAAAGGTCATCTATCACATGAGAATGTCCTCTCCTGCTTTTAAGAAAAAAATCACAGTGTTTTCCTTGCATTTGTTATTGTGTAAGCACCTTTAACTCAAAGTAATCCCTACACCAAAGTGCTGGAAGATTCTGTTACTCATCACTGTCAATGGCATTCTTCATTTCTGTGACAATGTTCTTTTTCTTTGTTGTCTATTTACCGCTAGCATTTCTTTTTGTTTTTTATCTCATGATCATCTCTCTGCTTTATTTCAAAATGGTTCTTTTACCCCCCCTGCCCTTGCCAAAGGAGAGTTTTACTTGATGTTTACACAGGAACTTGGTAGCATTCCTCGAGCTGAGTCTCACAATACATTGGAGGCTCCCCAGTGAGGAGGCCCCTGGGAGTTTTTACTCTCAGAGTTGTCTGTGCTGATGCTCTAGAAATTCATCAACTGCAGCTCATGCTTTCCTACCTGTGTGTCATTTCCACAGTGGTTTCACCTTGTGGGTTTCTGCTCCTGTCAGCCCACAAAGACTCGCACTCACCTGTTTGTCTCTACCTTGGGGGCAATGGTCTTCCCCGTGTCCTCTCTTTTCCTACAGCTCTTGGAAGAGTTGATGATTTTCCCAGTCTGTTCAGATTTTTTCTTGTTAGGATGAGTGATGATTTCCAAGCTCCTTGTGTGCAGAACCAGAAACCAGAAAATCAGTTTTTTAAAAAATATAAATAATTCTCTAGGCTATGTAGTAATTAGTAAAGACTTAAGAAGAATAAAGAGCCAGTACAGCCTTACCAATGCTAAAGGTCACATTAAACTGAGATCTTCATGTCTGGACATCTCAGGAAATAAAACGACCTCTAAAACAACATACACTCCACACTTCATTGAAAACTTCTGCTCTAACATTAAAAAAAAAGTAAAAAATCAAAAGGTTGCTATAATTTAAATGTATTCTTTCTTTTTAGATTTCTTCTACTGATTTACAAATATGCCTTATTCATCTTCTGAGATGATCAGAGTTACCAAAGATAAGACACAATGTTCATATGCAAATAGACTATTGGGGTAAAAATGTGTAAAAGACTGAGCAAAACAGGTTAAACATTTCCTCAACAGTGAGCCTTCTGTCAGTATCCCCTTATATTTTAGTGACTCCTAAATTCATTTATTCTGATAACATATTAGTCTGTGAGTACTCTCCGTGGACTAAGACTCGCATTGTCTCTTTCCTCGGTAGGAAGTGGCATGTGTGGTTCATCAGTTGGCCACAGCTTCTATTTCAAGTTGTGTCATTAAAGTTGACATTCCTGAATTCTTTTGTTTATCTTTTCTTATTTTAGACTTTTTATAGCATTTTCTTATAAATAGGACTCTTAAAGGCCATATAGGGTATCATTTTGCTTTAAAACTCAGGAAATTCCTGTCTTTTACTAGTATTGCCTAAATAATTTACACTTGTAACATTTCACCAAGTAGCAAAATACGTTAGTGTTTTTACCACATCCCTGTTTTAACTGAGATAATTAAAGACAATGAAGAATAGTGACAAGGTTTGTCTTTCTAAGCATTTGCTGTTAGACTCGAGGACTGGTAACAATAACCTGAGAAGATTTTATGGACTACTAGCACTTGACTGTCACGTCCAGAAATGCTGATGAGACTGTCTAGGGTATCTCTGTGGATAGTTATAATATGCAGCATTTGAATTTTTGAGCTGGTCTCTCTTTTTTCCCTGACAAAAAATCCGGGGAAAAATCCCCCCAAAAACCTGACATTCGTACTGCAGATTTAGACAGGATGAATTTCAGTATATCCATTACAGAACTGCTAAGAAATGCTAAGAAATCACAAGATTTTCCAGGTGTAGTGAAGATGCAAGCAATGTTGAGTTTCTCTCCATGCCCTTCTTCTTCATAGTGCTCTGAGGAATGGCAAGTGAGTTCAAGAATTCCCAAGTCAGGGGTGCCTGGGTGGCTCAGTGGGTTAAAGCTTCTGCCTTTGGCTCAGGTCATGATCCCAGGGTCCTATGATCGAGCCCCGCATTGGGCTCTCTGCTTAGCAGGGAGCCTGCTTCCTTCTCTCTCTCTGCCTGCCTCTCTGCCTACTTGTGATCTCTGTCTGTCAAAAAAAAAAAAAAGAATTCCTTAGTCATTGAGATCTTACACGAATGAAGAGTGGAGACTCTCTTCATCTGATCTACTCGTGTGTCAGCCTACCTTGAAGCTACGGAGTTGCTTCTGTGAGTCACCATGTCAGCTAACTATTGGGGTTTGGTGGTTACAACCACTTCCTTTACACATCTGGGATACACATCTGCACCGCTGAGCTGGTGTCAGACTTACACTGAACGTCACTCTAACAAGTCTGATTTGACATGACACGAGAATTAGACTTGATAATCATGAGTCAGAAAGCGAAGATAAAGGATTGATTTGTAGAGAGCTGCTCCCATTCCAGGAGGATCACTTTCACTGCTGGGTCCATTATCAAAGGAACAAGACTGAGACAAACTGAAAGTTATGCAAAGCCTTATTTTATGCCAAGCATTAGAAGTCAGACTGACCGGCCGGGCCGCCTCTGAAGAGAGTGACCCCGCCTTGGTCTTACAGGTTAGTTTTATAGGGCGCAACCTCAGACCTCTACGTATGTGGCTTTGGCTGATTGGATGTCTCCTACCTGTGTGTTTTAGTAACGGTTACCCGGAACCGATACTAGTAACTGTTGAGGCATTCATTAAACAACAAAATGGCCTTGTTTTAGGTGTGTGTTTTAGCAACAGTTACCTGGAACTGATATCAGAAACTGTTGAGGCATTTATTAAACAACAAAATGTCTACCTAGGCAACATGGAGTCACTATGGCTAAGTAGGCCCAGGTAGGCCCTAGGGGTTTAACAGGTTTTAACGTGGAATCAGCTCCAACATTCACCATTTTCGACTAGTCATGCCAGTCCAAGAATCAATCAATTAATCCATCAAAATCGTTGCTCTAGTACCAATTTGTGCAAGGTCCTCCACAGGGAAGGGTGGGGGATTTGAAGGCAATTACAAGTAAGAGTGCTGAAGAGTTCTGTGGTCAACCGGGGGTATTCATGAATCCAGAGAGACACAGCCAACAGCACTCATGACAGATGTGCTGAATGAGCCACAGAGACAACAAATCTGTGTGTTATTTACTTATTTATTTTTTATTTTCATTGTTTTTTTTTTTTTTTTTTTTTTTGGTGGACTGCTTTGTTAAAAGTTCTGTAGAGACTTTAGTCTCAAAATAAATGAAACTTTTAAAACATCAAGAATGGGGGTGCCTGGGTGGTTCAGTCAGTTAAGCGTCTGCCTTCGGCTCAGATCATGATTCCGAAATGCAGGATCAAGCCCCAAATCGGGCTCCCTGCTCAGCGGACAGCCTGCTTCTCCAGCTCTTCCCCACTCATGCTCTCTCTCACCATCTCTGTCGCTATCTCTGTCTTTCAAATAAATAAATAAAATCTTAAAAAATAAACAGGGAGGAGTCAAGATGGCGGAGAAGTAGCAGCTGAGACTACTTCAGGTAGCGGGAGATCAGCTAGATAGCTTATCTAAAGATTGCAAACACCTACAAATCCAATGGGAGATTGAAGAGAAGAAGAACAACAACTCTAGAAACAGAAAATCAACCACTTTCTGAAAGGTAGGATGGCGGAGAAGTGAATCCAAAGCGACAGGAAGATAGACCGCGGGGGAGGGGCCGGCTCCCGGCAAGCAGTGGAGCAATGGAGCACAAAATCAGGACTTTTAAAAGTCTTTTCTGCTGAGGGACATCGCTCCAGAGGCTTAACCGGGGTGAAGCCCACACGGGGTCAGCGTGGCCTCAGGTCTCGCAGGGTCACAGAAGGATCGGGGGTGTCTGAGTGTCGCAGAGCTTACAGGTATTAGAATGGGGAAGCCGGCTACAGAGACAGAGCCGAGGAGTGAGCTCTCAGCTCGGGCTTACCTTGTACCGGTCGCAGGCTCGGTCAGCTCGGAGTGCGGCCTGAGGCCAGGGTGACGGGAGTAATTGGGCACTGTTCTCTGAGGGCGCACTGAGGAGTGGGGCCCCGGGCTCTCGGCTCCTCCGGGCTGGAGACTGGGAGGCCGCCATCTTCATTCCTGCCCTCCGGACTCTACGGAAAGCGCCCAGGGAACAAAAGCTCCCGAAAGCAAACCCGAGCGGATTACTCAGCCCGGCCCCTGGTAAGGGTGGTGCAACTCCGCCCGGGGCAAAGACACTTGAGAATCACTACAACAGGCCCCTCCCCCAT
>NW_019154284.1:7716-107900 GCF_002288905.1 Enhydra lutris kenyoni
AAAAAGTGTTCACCACCTACTCTCAATGATTCAAAGAACAGACAGAAAATTAGGAAGAATGAAGAGTTGAACAATATTATTGACCAACTCACTCTAATGACTGAGAACATCATAGTGTTTTCACTAACTTTATGATGAGTGAAAACAGCATAGGACATGTTATCCAGCGACTGCTGAATATGTTTATTTAGGACCACCTGTTCATCATCCAAGAAAGCTCTTAAGTGAGAAAAGTTTAAAAGCCTGTTCTTTAAAAGTATTAGAATCATAGAAGAATGTTCATTGAGCACAATGAAACCAAATTAGAAATCAACCATGGGGCATTTATAAATCCCCATATACTTGGAAATTTAAAAACACACTTATAAGTAACCCATGAGTCAAAGGAGGCATAGAGAGGAAAATTGGAAAGTATGTTGAAGCTGAAGGAAAACAAAAATACAGTGTAACCAAAGTAAGGAGATGCCTGATGAATGCCGATATGAGAAGAGAAATGTCTCAAGAGCATAAGTTAGGCTTCCATTTTAAAGAAGTAGAAGAAAAAAAAACTGACCCAAAGTAAAGTTGAAGAGATGTAATGATTAAGATCAAGCAGAAGTCATATAAAGAAATAATAGAAAAATAATAGAAAAAAGCAATAAAACTAAAAGTTGCTTCCTTGAAAATATCAACAACTTTGACAAATCTTTCTATAAGCTATAAATACATAAAATAGAGAAGACAAAAAAATACAAGAATCATGAATGCAATAGGGTCATTACTACCTAGTCTACTGAAAATTTAAGTACTATAGAATATATTTTGGTCACTATTTTACCAATAAATTCGACAGCTTAGATTAAGTGATCAAATTTTTTTTGAAAAACAAAGATTACTAAAACATACTCAAGACAAAATAGAAAATGTGAATAGTTCACAGTTAATGAATATGTGTTGATAACTAAAAATCTTCCCATGGGGAGCCTGGGTGTCTCAGTGGGTTAAGCATTTGCCTTCGGCTCAGGTCACGATCACGGGGTCCTGGGATCGAGCCCCACATTGGGCTTCCTGCTTCTCCCACTTTCTCTCTACTCAATGTCTCTCTCTCAAAGCAATAAAATCTTAAAAAAAAAAAAAATCTTCCCACAAAGATAAGTCCAAACCATTGGGATTTTACCAGGAAATTCTGCAAGTATTTAGAGAAGATATCATTTTAATCCTTTACAAACTCTCTGAAAGATAGAGAAAAAAGGAATAAATACTTCTAACTCATTCTATGAAGCCAGTATTACCCTGATATCACATACACCAAGATTGCAAGAAAGCAACAACAAAACCAATCTACAGACCAATATTTCTCACAAATGCAAAATTCTTTGTTCACCGGTTATAGATCATGATCAAGTGGAACTTGCCCTCTTGAGTTTAGGGTTACATCTGAAAACCCACTAGCATAATATCCCATAATAGAATAAAGAGAAAAAAATCATGTCATTTCAATAAAAATTTAAAAAAGCACCTAACAATATCCCAGAAACAATTTTTTAAAGATTTTATTTATTTATTTGACAGAGAGAGACACAGCAATAAAGGCAACACAGGCAGAGGGAGAGGGAGAAGCAGGCCTCGTGCCGAGCAGGGAACCCAATGCAGGGGTTGATCCCAGGACCCTGGGATCATGACCTGAGCTGAAGGCAGCGGCTTAATGCACTGAGCCACCCAGGCATCCCCCAGAACGAGTTATTTAAAAAAAAAAAAAAAGTTTGCAATACACTAGAGATAGAAGGGAACTACTTCAACTTGATTTACAGAATATACAAAAACCTATAGTAAAATCTTACTTAGTTGTGAAATAGTGAATTCTTTTTCCTTAAAACTGAGCATAAGGTGAGAATGACTGGTTTTGCCACTTCTGTTAAACATGTACTGGGGATTTTAGATAATACACTACAGGGGAATAATAAATAAATTAAAAGCACATAAAGTGGAAAGGAAAAATATGAAAGTGTCTTTGTTTTTGGTTTACATGGCTCTGTAAATAGAAAATCCCAAGGAGTTTACAAAACACTTCTAGAACTAATAAAATTAGCCTGGTCACAAGATATAAAATCAATATACAAAAATCAATTGTATTCCATACAAGCAACAAACAATTGAAGTGTAAAATTACGATACATTAATTTATAATAGCTTCAAATAGAATAATTAGGAATAAATATAATAAATGAAAGATGTATACATTTAAAACTAAAAACATTGCTATAAAAGATCTAAATAATAGACATTTCAGGTTCATAAATTGGAGGATTCAATATTGTCCCTGTGGCAGTAACCTCTGAATTACTCGGTAAAGTCCATGAGATCTCTGTGTAGTCCCATCAGGTCTACTGTAAGAACTTATACTAACATTGATCTGCAGGTGCAGAGAACCTAGGGTAGCCAAACCAATTTCGGAAAAGAATAAAACTGAGGGGCTTACATTGTTTGATTTCAAAATTTACCCTAAATCTGCAATGATCAAGGCACACTCGTTAATGGATCAGAACCAAAGGCCTAGAAATAAAACCTTACATTTATGGGGCTTGGCATTTGACAAAATTGCAAAGATGATTCAATAGGAAAGGAAAATTTCCAACAGATGGTGCTGGAACAATGGGATATTCATATGTAAAAAGCATAAACTCAGACCCTTACCTCAAACTGTATGAAAACACTAAGTCAACAAGCATTAGGCCCACAGGTAAGAGCTCAAACTGTAATACGTCTAGAAAGATAAATAGGAGAGCGTCTTTGTGACCTTGAATTAGTAAAGATTTCTGATATAAAACATCAAATTGTGGCCACATGTAAGATAGTCTTGATCAACTGGACGTCATCAAATTAAACACTTTTGTGCCTTATCAAGTCTATAAGGACATGCAAAGCCAGGCTGGAGATAGAGTGTGTTTGCGTATGATACATTTGAAAGAGGACTTGTGGCTCAGGTATATAAAGAACTCTTAAAACACAATAATAATAGCCAATAATCCAATTAAATAATGGGTAAAAGATTTGGATCGGTATTTCATCAAAGAAGACACAGGAGTGGCTAACAAGTACATGAAATGATGCTAAACATCATTTTTCATTAGGGAAATGCAAATTAAAACCACAATGAGATACCACCGCATGTATATTAGAATGGTTGTAAGCAAAAGGCCAAGAATGTCAAGTGTTCAGGATGTTATGGAGAAACTGGAACATCTATTCGTTGCTGGCAAAATTTCCAAATGATGTGATCAATTTGTAAGACAATTTCTTTTTGTTTTCAAAGATTTTATTTATTTATTTGACAAGGAGAGAGAGATAGCAAGAGAGAGCACAAGCAAGGGGAGCAGCAGAGGGAGAGGGGGAAGCAGGCTTCCTGCTGAGCAAGAAGCCTGATGTGGGTCTCGATCCCAGGACCCTGAGATCATGATCTGAGCTCAAGGCAGACACTTAAGCATCTGAGCCCCCCAGGTGTCCCTGTGAAACAATTTCTTGAAGTTAAATATACACTGACCATAGATTCAGCTTCCTATCTCGAGGTATTTCAAGGAAATGAATGAAAGCATTCATGCCCAGAGAGACATACAAGTGAGTGTTCATGACAGCAACAATGTTCGTCATACCTAAACTAGCGAAAACATACCTGCCCATTAACTATGGAATATAATCAAGATGTTGAGTACCCATACAGCTGAGTACTATTCTATAATTAAAAGAGCCACTGAAACCCAGGGTTAAGTAAGAGATGCCAGCTGCAAAAGGCCCTGTATTACAAGATTACATTAATATACAGTGTCTATAAAGGCAAGTTTGTAGACAACAAAGAGACAACAAACAAAAAGAACATTGTAACAGAAATGAAGAATGCCCTTGACAGTGATGAGTAGCAGAATCTTCCAGCGCTTTGGTGTACAGATTACTTTGAGTTAAAGGTGCTTACACAATAGCAAATGCAAGGAAAACACTGTTATTTTTTTCTTAAAAGCAGAAGAGGAAATTCTCACGTGATAGATGACCTTTCTGAACCATAAGGAAAGTAACCTTGTTATCACCAACCACAAGAAGCTGAGACTTGGAGAATTCTACAGAAATGACCTTGTTCCAATAACTTGTCTCCCTTCGGCCTCCTCACAGGGCTTAGTGGCTTCCCCACAATTGCCTCCTTTCACTCAACCTGCTACAAAAGCATGCAGAATCCACCACTTCTTTGGGTCCTCCTTCCTCATGAGGGCTCTGTGTCCTGTGAAACTTAAGTGAACTTGTGTGTGTTTTCTCCCATTAACCTTTCTTATGTCAGCTAAATTTTCAGACACAGCTGGAAAATTCTAAGAAGGTAGAGGGGAAATTTCTCCTCCCCTACAGTGGGCTCATGAGCAAGCTGGACATGGCTGGTAAAAGAATCACAGAATTTGAGGATAACTCAACAGAACCCACAAAATCTGGAAAGCAAGGAGAACAACAACTGAAAAAACAAAAGCACAACAGAATATCCAGTTGGGACAACTCTAAAAGTTGTAACTCAATGCAAATACCAGTAGGAAAAAGACAGAAAGGAGCAGAAGCATCTGAATCAATAAGGACTGAGAATTTCCCCCAAATTAATGTCAGACATCCACCGCAGATGGGGGAAACTCTGAAAACGGCAAGCATGATAAATGAAAAAACAAACAAAAATGACATTGAGACACATCTTTTTCAATTACAGAAAATCAAAGATAAAGAAAAAATCCAGAACAAAGCCAGAGGAAGACAACACCTTACCTAGAGAGAAACCAGGTAAGAATTACATCCTACGTCTCCTCAGAAGGCAGGCAAACCAGAAGAGAGTGGAGCTGAATATTTGTGCTGAGAGATAGAGAAAAACACACTTGAATCCTGTGCCTGTGAAATTGTCCTTCAGGAGTGAGGGAGATATGGTTTGCCAGACAAACACAGTTGAAGGAATTGGTTGCCAACAAATGTTACCAAAAAGTCCTTTAGAGAGGGGGAAAGAGCTTTGAAGAAGGAACAAGTGGAGGTAGAATTTAAAACAAACTGCCAGCCATCTGTAATAATACCCTGTAACGATTTCTCCTCACAATGCAGCTCACCAGTCTCACTCAGGAAAGCTCAGGCTTCAGACAAGGGGTTGTGGAAGCCGTGATACCCTCCACGTAATGTCGTACTTGGTATGATAATCTTGATAAAGCCATTTACATAGCTGAAAGAAAGAGAGTAAATCATTATGGAAATTCTGTTCTGTTATTAGGAAACAATTAGAAACAAGCCCCCCTGCCCCCACCCAGGCTCAAATTCATTCTAAGACGAAAACAAATCCTGTCCCACTTATGATGATCATTTTCTCCTCAAGTGTGATAGACTCTACTTTCTCTGGTGTATTTTCTGTTACAGTTTCCTGAAGACAAATATGACTGGAATAATCAGCAAAAATTAAGCCAAAGGAGCCCATAGGCTCTCAAGAAAGCTACAGGGCAACAGAGCCCAAGAGAACAGAAGCAGGGTAATGAGAGAGGGACAGGACATCTGCATCAGAGAAAGATGTCGTCCCCAGGTTCAAAAAAGAGCTGCTATTGCAGAAGGGCAATCCCCAGGGCTTCTGTCTGTAAGAAATTCAGACAGAATTTTGGACTAAAGAGTTTAGATGAAAGTTCTGTAGGTAACGGGGGAAGAGGTGTGTAGGGGAGAGAGGCTCCAGTTTCCATCCAGGAGCTCCCACATTGGAATGGGCACCATGGAACACTGTCACTGTTGGTTGTGCCCCTCAACCCCTGGTGCCCCACCAGGAGGAGGAGTTCTGGGGACCATCTGCCTTAGTTCATTCACTTGGATCCTACGGGCCCTAACACATGAAATTCAGCTCTGCCGAAAGTCCTTCCTACAGCATAAGCTGGTCTGGCCTCTGTGGGGCCAAAGGTTTTTCATTCCAGGAAACCAGGATATTTTATAATAAAGGATAAATTGTGGCTGGCGGAAAGAAAAGGGCATCATAAAACTCTCACTTCCTTATGCCTGGGAAAACCAGAACTTGGAGTATGACATATTGAAATGGGGTCTGGGCAGTTCTTCCCACACCCCAGAGGGCCACGCGGCTACTGAGGTATCCGTAGCAGGAGTCCAGGTTGGGAAAAGAGGGCTTCAATGTTCAAAACATGGGACAGCTCAGGATCAAGGGAAGAATGTTCCTTAATTATTTCTGTATCAGTGAAAAGCCAGAATTTCAAACAGAGAATTCTTTTAAACCCACATTAATTAGCTATAAAAATAAAATCAAGGACTACATCCCACACACCAGTGACTGGATTTGTCCTGTCATTTTTGGGCATCTTTCCCTAGATTATCTAGGGCCATTTGGCATATGCTGAAGCGACTGTATCCTTAATAGGGGCCCGGCCAGCCTGTGGCCTGGACCTGCTGTGGACAGGCTACATCTCATCTCAGATAACCCATGAGTTAGAAACATAAGACAAAGTGGGTTCAGTCTGGCTTTTAGTTTAGTTAATTGGGAAGAAAAAAAGATGAAAAAGTTGAATAGAAAAATCTCCTCAAAACTTACATATTTTAAGAAATTCCCATTTTGGTTCCCCAGGTGGCTCAGTAGGTTGGGTGTCTGCCTTCGGCTCAGGTCATGATCCCAGGGTCCTGGGATCCACCCGCATCGGGCTCTCTGCTCGGCGGGGGGCCGGCTTCCCACCCCCCCCCCGGCTGCCTGCCTCTCTGCCTACTTGTGATCTCTGTCAAATAAATAAATAAAATATTTTAAAAATAAAAATTAAAAAAAAATGTCCTCCTCACCCTCACCTGCGCCACACCCTATAGCGGGAAGGACTGGTTCTCTTTTTATCTGGATTTGACTCATCCTTTCCTGTTCTACTCAAATCCTGCCTTTCTGCCAGGCTAGCTCGAAGCCGCAAACTGACAGCCACGTGTCCTCTGCTGCTAGATGCAGGGCCAGGCCGGGCGTGGCACAGGAGGGTAGGGCTCTCGACTCCTCAAGGTTTGGCCATCTTTCCACCCGCGGAGATTCGACTCAGGCCTCTTTTCTGAACTGAACTCAAGGCAGGCAAATATCGGCTCCGCACTGACCGATGAGTCCCCTTCCTCATCGGTGTCACAAATCCAGTTGCTCCTTGATCTTTCCAAAAGAAGCCACACCTGCGTTGTACTATTTCTGTCCTATTTCAGGGGGACTTGTCTCACCTACATGCCTGAACTTCATGAGCACTTGGGATTCGTTCTTGGATCTTGGAGGATCACTGGCTCGTGCACAGACTAGTGGGAGGCACCCAACGAGTCTTGCAGAAATACCCGTGCACCCTGTTGTTGGTTTTAAATTTCCCCCAACCTCCTCTCATTCTCTCGGTCGTAAAACACAAGGCAAAATCTACACGGCCCTCTTGTGGACCACATAATAAGCTAGAACTTTTGCTACACAGACCACGGTGCAGCCCAGCAGCTGGGTTCACGCAAGCCCTGCCAGTGCCGGACGACCTGGTCGGCAGGTGAGTGACTGTGGTACTGAGCCACAGCCGTTGGCCTTTTCTCTGCCTGGTCAGAACAGCTAAAATTCTCCCATCAGCTTGGAGCCTCATGAAAAGAGATCAATGACAAAAGGAAAGGGGAGGCCAAGTGCATGAGCTGGCGTGAACACACACACACACACACACACACACACACACGGTTCGTTGGCACCACACGCTGAAATCCTGAACAGGTGTGCTCTGGCAGGCTCCCAGCCCCGGGACAGGTAGCCAGCGGTGTCTGGGTTCAGTCTCCTGCTCTATGACTTTGTGCACGTGACTTCATCTTCCTGAATTTCTTCCATTTGCTTAGGACAACAACATTTGTATCCCCATTAGGGAAAGTGACCTCATTCTTAAAATTAATGCAAATATATTTGTCTGGAGATATGAGGTCTCGTTTGTAACTTGCAAATCAATTTAAATCCTTAAATAAAATAGCAGCCGGTAGGAGCCTTCCCTGTGTGTGAACAATCAGAACACTGACTGATCAGTATCCTAGAATTCCTTCGACGTTCCTGCATGAAGATGGAAAGCTGAAGAAAGACTCCGCTGTTCCTCTATGCCCCGCAAAATCAGGAAAACGTTCAGCTTTGAAATATGACACTTTGAAATACAACACTCATTAAATTCAAGAAAACTTCGGATGCTTTATTTGTGGTTTTATTATTTTCAGAAAGTGTAAATATTTTTATAAGATGAAATCTTCAGATCAACTTAGATCACGTCAGTTCAGCCCCTGTCCGTGGCTGTCAATGTGTAGCAGTGAGACGGCACGGTTCCTGCTGTGGAGAGAACGGAATTAATAAAATCAGTAGTTAACAATTTGTCAGTTTAGGGGCACCTGGGTGGCTCAGTGGGTTAAAGCCTCTGCCTTCGGCTCAGGTCATGATCCCAGGGTCCTGGGATCAAACCCCGCATCGCATCGGGCTCTCTGCTCAGCAGGGAGCCTGCTTCCTCCTCTCTACCTGCCTCTCTGCCTACTTGTGATCTCTGTCTGTCAAATAAATAAATAAAATCTTTAAAAAAATTTAAAAAAAGAATTTGTCAGTTTGGGATATCAGTGTGTATTTGGACTATTTTAAACTTAGGAAACATAACTCCTTTCTTTTTTTTTTTTTTTTTTTTTTTTTTTTTTGGTTTTTGTTTTATTTTGTTTTTAGAACTGCAGAGACAGGCAGGGCCTGGCATCCTTTCAGAGGTCCTGTGCCCCAGGACCTCATGAGGAAAATGCTAGTTGGCACCCCGTTCCACTCCTGTGTCACCTCTGTGTGTTTCCTGGGTTCTGATTTTCCAGTCAAGTGGCCTTTGCCAAGAGCAGTTTCTACTTGACTTTTCCCATAGGAATGACACGTTCAAAGGAAAAGCAGTACCTTACTGACTGCAAAGGGAACCAGCCTGGGAGGGAAGTCCCCACGGAGGCTCACAGCCTACTGGGAAAATGCCATCGCAGGACCTTTATGGCTCCGGGAAAGCAGCATTAACTCAGAGTGCAGGCTGCTTCTGGTGCCAACCTTCGTCCCTTCTGTGTGATGGCTGCTGCTCAGGCTGAGCCATCTGTCCCAGCACACAGCGGACTTTCTGGGGCACATAACCAACTGAGTTTACTTTGCCTACATTCTTTAAGTTTCTGTCAGACACCTGTGAAGGACGAGTCTCTCAATATGGGAAGGTGGGTCCCCCCGCCACCTGGGAAGATATTAACCAACGTTAGGAAAGTTTCTAAGACTGTGGGAGGTTTAATGTGTGCTCAGTGCCTCACTCATGTATAAACCTGGATCACCCAATGTTCCATAGCTTCCGACATCGTTTTCATCTCCACATGCATTCTGACCCCTTAGAGTCAATGGCACAGCCTTCCCGCCCCATCTGCCCTTTTCAGACCCTTTGAAGGATTTAAGTGATAACACAACACTTCTGCACAGGCACCATGGAAACATTCTCTATTTAGGCAGGAACCAAAGCATCAGGGAAGAAAAGAGAATTCATGCATTCCATTGGAAGGAAGGAAGGGAGGGAGGGAGGGAAAAAAGGAAGAATCAACCAGAAGAAAAGCCTAAAAATCTCCTCTTAGGGAAATCCGATGAAGTTCTGCTTCCAAGCGATTCAGGAAGCCAACTTGGTCATCTGTTGGGTTCTCCCACTTATTCTCCTGATCCGGTTCACGACTCACAATGCGAGACAGAAGGCATATTCCAAGCACCTGGGCAAAGCTGAAGCATGTTTCTGGTTGAGGGAAATGGCTTAGCCTGAGCCAGTGAGGAAGCGGGCTCTCTCCTCGGGCAGTCTCGGTGTTGGCAGACAGTTCGCCAACCAGGAGAACCCGATCAGGATGGACAGGATCAAACTTCTCCACTGTTTAAGCTTCAATAACTGCACTGAAACCTGAGTTATCTCCTGAGTTTTTCATGGGATGGTATAAAGTCTCCTTTCTAGATCAACAAACCATGCATACTTTTCTATGTACATTATGCCAATAAATGAGTTTTGCCTTGATTTCAAAACATTATGGCTTTGAATGAGCAAGTGTAACTTGTTAGGAGGAAAACCTTCTTAAGGTGAAATCATGCACAGAAACATTTTATAGAAAACTGACAGAGGCATTTCTGCTCTGCCCTGTACGACCTCACTGCACAATTTCCCCCAGCTCCTGGGCATGTGGACAGGAAAGGTGCTCACTGGGGGATCTAAATTCTAGCTCAGTGGTCTGCATCATCACCATCTCTGGTGCCTCAGCTCCCAAGTGAGTGAGGAAGGTCACAAAGTTCCCTTTGACCTCTCAAGCTCTGTTTTTCCATTTCAATTTTTTGCTTCATTTCTTAAAGTAGGTAGATAGCCCATTCACTCTCCTAAAAACTGTGAGAAGCACTAAACATGACGCATATCTTTCTAATCGAATGCTAATCTTTATAGGTGACCATTGTCTGGTATAGAAAATGTAAAGAAAAAAGAAATTTCCTGATTAGATATTTTTTATTCAAATCAACAAAGGTTTTTTTGTTTGTTTGTTTGTTTTAAAGAGAGTATAGTTCAATTTTAAAACTCCGAGATAATTTTAAAGCATTAAACCAGAAGGCGTAATGTTCAAACTATCCAGACTCTTTCCCGAGGTGTGAGCTCTAGAGAGTTGCTCGTGTGATAAGTACTAGTGTGATAAATCCTAGTGAGATAAGTACTAGTGAGATAAGTACTGGTGTGATAAATACTAGTGCAATAAGTGCTAGTGCGATAAGTACTAGCGCGATAAGTACTAGCGTGATAAGTACTAGCGTGATAAGTACTGGCATGATAAGTACTGGTGCGATAAGTACCGGGGGATAAGTACTAGCGTGATAATTACTGGTATGATAAGTACTGGTGTGATAAGTACTAGCGTGATAAGTACTAGTGTGATAAGTACTGGCATGATAAGTACTAGTGTGATAAATACTAGTGTGATAAGTACTGGTGTGATAAGTACTAGTGCGATAAGTACTACCGTGATAAGTACTAATGTGATAAGTACTAGCATGATAAGTACTAGCGTGATAAGTACTAGCACGCTGTTGTAAAACACCACCGTATCAGAAAGGAAGTGAATAAGCACACCTGCCTGTGTCCCCACCCCTCTGACTCCATTCCTCCCCCGGGCAACTCTGAGATTTTCAGGCGGGGACCCGGGCAGCCTGGGACCGCACGTCCAGATTTTATTCACACTGGGGCTCCCAAGAAGGTGAGAGGTACGGGGGACTGGAGTCAGTCCTGAGAGTGGAGCTCCCGTGTTTGCATCAGACGTCATTCAGCCATCAGCTCAGAACACACGGGAAGACACTGGGCTCCTTTTGCCTTGCAGGTACAGCTCTGTGTGCAGAGAGAGATCCGCGAGTGTGGTCCTGTAGTGCGAGGGTGGGCATAGAGAATGAGTGTGTGATTCTGAAGAGCACCCCCGAATGGATGGGGAGAGAGAAAGGAGCCACCCTCCAGCAGGGTAGAGAAGAGGGAGCCGGGCTGGAAGGCTCTCCATTCGGACGTGCAGATCACTCTCCTTAAATGCTTAGAGACTGGTGCACCTGGGGGCTCCATCAGCTGAGCGTCCACTCTTGGTTTCAGCTCGGGTCACGGTCTGTGGGTCCTGAGATCAAGGCCATATCAGGCTCTCCCTCGGGAGAGAGTCTGCTTGAGATTCTCTCCCTCTCCCTCTGCCCTTCCCCGCTGGTGCTCGCTCTCTCTCTCTCTCTCTCTCTCTCTAGAAAAAAAAAAAAAAAACTGTAAAGATTTACAGCTGAAAGCTCTGGTGAGTCTTCATTATTTTACCTGAAGAATCAAGAAGAGAGATCAGACCATGGCACGGATCTCACCCCTGCGATGAAGGGGGAGGAAGCCAGGCTGGGCAGAAAAGTCCTGGCCCCAGCTGTAAGGACGTTTCTTAGAGGCAATCCTTGAGCCAAAGCTGTGAAGGTCCCGGGTCCGCGGGACCAGGCTTGCATCCGCCGCCTGCTGGGCGCAGTCACTGGCTTTTCCTTTCTAGTCTGAGGTTTGGGCCGTGGGTGTTTTTCTACCTGTACCCACACACCCAGTCGGGCTGCCCCTTTTCCCAAAGCCCCAGCCCTTCCCAGGTTCCGATGATAGTCTTCCTCCCACTTACTCCATCACCCTTTTCATTCAGCTCCTTTTCCACCCTGAGGGAGCGTGTCGTCTCTCACCCACGACACTGACGGATGCATCTGGCTCACCTGGTATCCTCCACGACTCCGGACATAAAAGGATTGGAGTTAAAGAGAGCATCTCCTCGGAGCCCCTCTCAGCTTCAGGTGAAGGAGGGTGCTCCCCTCCACCTCACACACGGGGCAGCAGCAAGGTATCCTATGCACGACTGCGCATGTCCCACAGCGATAAGATTCTCACCCAAAGACGTCGTCGCTCCTGGCTTCTTCAGCCTCAGTCCTGACCCAATACGGCCACGCTGCCTCCGGGAATACACTGACGGGCGGGGAAGGAGGTGTCACAGGGAGAGACCGAGAAGCAAGGAGTACAGGGAAGTAAAAAGGAAATTTAATTTGTGGTTGTAGAGAAGGTGTGGTGACAAAAAGTGAGAGATGTAATGATGAAATGTCATCAGAGCCAAGGTGCCTTGACCTTCTCTAAAATGTGCTAGTAAATCCCTGAAGACTCAAAGAAAAAGCCATCATGACAGAAGCTCTGCTTTTATACTTATGTCATTTTAGCAAGAGCATCTTCTTTCTCCTTCCACATTGTTGGTGGGACGGGAGATGAGGCCCGAGGGTTTTTGTTTTATCTACCTGAACTCAAGTGTCTGTACCATTTTCAGGAAAGACCATTAGCAGCTCCTGGGGTGATGAGGAATCCAGGCTCAGCAACACCGAGAAGTTTCCACAGAGGCTTCCAGCCTAATTAGAGGGCCCCCCAACAGACACAACCTTCTGAATGGCCCCAGACACTTTGATGATGGAAAACCGCACGCATCATTATGTTGTCTTCAGGCGAGCATCTAAAATTTTACAGTGCAGCTGCTTAAAGATTTAAACACTTATTTAACACCCAGAATTAGGAGGGTGGGCACAGGCTAAGCAATAAACATAATGAACAACACATGTAATCTGGTGACACTATGCTAAAATGCAACATTTAACAAAATTATTATCGCAGAGTTTCTTTTTTCCCCAACATTAATTCCTCAGTTCCGATAAAAACGTCAGCTCTAAAACATCCTTCTCTCTGAGCTTCCAAATCCTCTAATTCAATTTGTTGCATAGAGGCTCTTATAAAATAGAAAATGAAATACAGCGAAACGAGATGTACCAGCTGTGCTGAAAGCAGAGTGATCCTTCCCCAGCCATGGGCTCTGCGTGAGTCATGTGGGAGCCGAGCCGGCTGAAGAGTCACAGGCCTCAGTGGGGCTAGGGGCAAGGTGGGCAACCAGCCAGGTGCATCAGGCTCCAGAGCAGGGCCCCCGCACTGGGGATCCTGAGGGCTGGGCTGTGGGAGGACCCGACACCCATCTGGATAGGGAAGAGCCAACTCTCGCCCTCCTCCCTCTGCTTCTCAAGCATGCACGGGGATAACCCCGGCCAGGCATCGCGGGTGCACTTCCAAACAGGAAATCACTTAATTCCCTGAAACTGCTCCAACAAAGGGCAGAACAACGCGGGTGATGCCCCAAAACCCCAGGTTTCCAATGCCCTCACTTCCTCCTCTGCCTTTTCTCACCCCCTTTAAGGGCCCATGAGGTTACCACGGGATATCCTAAATGATCTAGGCCACCTACCTAGCCACCCATTAGTAACAGTAATTGTGCTTTTCTGTGTGAGATGACCCAGCCAAGGGTGTGACAGCAGAGAGCCCAGGATCTGGGGGCTGGGACTCTGCCACTGGTGCGGTGCGGAGCTCACAATGGAACATCAGAATTTCCGTACAATAAAGGGAACTTTGAGGAATACGTACTGGCCAACCTGTGGTAAGATAGATTTCCATCCCAGAGTAGCAGAAGGAAAATTAAAAGGGTTAATAAAAACATCCTTCTTACTTTTTATTTATTTTTTGCCTTGTTGTTGTGTTTTCCACAGGAGAAAGGTAGCTACTTTCCCTTGTTTTTTTTTTTTTTTTAAAGATTTTATTTATTTATTTGACAGAGAGATCACAAGCAGGCAGAGAGGCAGGCAGAGAGAGAGGAAGAAGCAGGCTCCCCTAGAGAGCAGAGAGCCCGATGCGGGGCTCGATCCCAGGACTCTGAGATCATGACCTGAGCCGGAGGCAGCGGCTTAACCCACTGAGCCACACAGGCGCCCCTACTTTCCCTTGTTTTGAACTGAGTCTTAGAGCATCGAAAATGGACTTGGACTCCAACATGGGAGTTGTTAGTGTGCACGATGTATGGTCTCAGAGGGCTTATCCCTCCTCTGACATCCTACCCACCCTTGCTGAAGGATGATGGTGCATGGAAACGGTGGTGCGGGGCACCTGCGGGGCTCAGTCCATTGAGCATCTGGCTTGGGCTCAGTCATGGTCTCAGGGTCCAGGGATTGAGCCTGACATCAGGATCTGCTCACCGCAGGGAGTTTGCTTCTCCCTCTGTCCCTCCCCCGTTCATGCTCTCTCTCTCAAATAAATAAAATATTAAAAAATAATATAAAATAAAATGTGGCTTTTAAAGTGATAGAATATTGCTCATAGAAAATTATTTTTAGGTCCAAAAAATTAACCAGAAGTTAAATCTTTCTAAATGAAGTGAAATAAATCTCTAAATGTGGCCCAGGAAGCCTGGTTACTTGATAAAGAGTGGAATACTCTTCCTTGCATGCCTGGCTCGTAGTGGCATCCACAAGGACACAGATTCTGAAACGTGGCTGCACTTACAATCCCAATACCCAGGTTTGGACCTCGAACTAGTTATATCAGGGTCTGGGGCCTGGAATGAGGCACTGACTTTCTGAAGGTCCACCAGGATGACTCAAAAGTACATTCGAAGTTGAGAGCTGCCGCTCCAGGAAGAGAATTACAGCGGAGGTCACGCTGAACTGCTTTTGTTGGTTTTAATGTAAAAACATCCAGGGTCATAAGAGCTCCCTGGAAACGGGGTTTTTGTCACCGACGGATTGTTGTTTTGTTTTGTTTTGTTTTGTTTTGTTTTTGCTTTGCTGAAGTATGCTTGGTACACAAAATACAGCACATATTTAATGTGCACGTCTTAAAGAATTTAGACCAACACGTACATTGCGATACCATCACCACAACCAAGGTACTAAACTTACCCACCACTTTCAAAGCCTTCCTTGTGTGGTTTCGTGTTTTTTTTTAATAACAACCTTTAATATGAGATCTCTTCTAGACATGTTTTAACGTTTATCAAACCATATTGTTGATCACATGCATGTGTTGTCCGACAGTCCTCAATAGCGTTACAGAAACTTCAAGCATATTTAAAAACAACTCCCCAATCCTTCCTCCCCAGCCCCTGATGACCATCCTTCTCCTCTGCTTCTTCAAGTCTGCTTCAGGCACCTCACAGAAGTGGACTCAACGGTATTTGTCCTTTTGTAACGGGCTTACTGCACTTAGCAGAAAGTCTTCGAGACCCATCAACGTTGGCCTGGTCGGCAGGGTCTTCTTCGAAGTCTGACAATACTTGACCACATGTATGAACCACATACACACATTTTCTGTATCCACTCATCTGTCAGTGGGCATCTGGGTTGTTTCCACATCTTGACTACTTTGAACGATGTTGCAATGAGCACATGAACGTGGGGGTGGGGTAGCTCTCTCTTCAAGATGCTGATTTCAAGTCTTTTGAAAGCATTCCTGAGACGGGATTCCCGCATCATATGATAGTTCTAGTGCTGACTTTTTGCAGGAATTTTCATGTTGCTCTCCACAGTGGCTGCATGATTTTAGGTACCCAGCACCAGTGCACAAGGACTTGGGATAAGCTGAAGGATAGGATCAGGTGTTGAACCAATGGGTCATTAATACACAACCCAGCGTGACCTGACTGATAGTTGTTGGACATGTACGGACAGTGAGTGAGATGTATGTTCTAGCAAGTATACAGGACAAACAAATCTTCCACGAGACCACTGTTCCAAAGAAGCTAGAAACTAGCATAGAAGTTTGGTTTCGTTGTATTTCTAAAATTAACGTGTAGTAAGAATGACTTTTTATTGTTGCTCTACATTCAACAACTTTCTTTTTTTTAAAGATTTTATTTATTTATTGACAGACAGAGGTCACAAGTAGGCAGAGAGGCAGGCAGAGAGAGAGGAGGAAGCAGGCTCCCTGCTGAGCAGAGAGCCCGATGCGGGGCTCCATCCCAGAACCCTGAGATCATGACCTGAGCCGAAGGCAGAGGCTTTAACCCACTGAGCCACCCAGGCACCCTCAACAACTTTCTTGACTCCAAAATATTTTCTCCCTCTCCTCCCTCCCTAATCCATGTCTTTGGGGAGCCAGAGACAACCTAGAATCAGTTTGTCTGAGCATGGCTCATAAATGGTTTCTAGTAAAACGTAAACTTTCGAAATTTGCTTCTTCCATGCACTACAGACCTTCGATATCTGTCCAAGTTCATACACGCGTCAGTCCCCCACCAGCAACAGGAGAGACCCATTTGTTTGGCACCTTCTCACATGGGTACTGGCCTTACGATTATTCCTGTTTTTAATTTTCACTACCCTAATAGGTCTGGAGCGGTATCTCATGACGGTTTTAATTTCCATTTTCTTAACAACTAATGCTGTTGAGCGTCTTTTTTGTGATTATCTGGCATCTGTATGTTCTCTCTAGTCAAGTGTTTGTTAAAGTCTTTCACCCGTGTTTTTAAATTAAGCTGCTTTCTTATTGCTAAGTTGGAGCTCTTTGTGTATATTCTAAATATAAGTCCTTTGTCCCATATGTAAATTGCAAATATTTCCTCCCAGCTTATCTTTTCATTCTGACAAAGGTTTTAAGTTTGATGAAGCCCACAAATTTACTATTTTGTCATGTTCCAGGTCATGCTTCTGTGGTCATGTCTGAGAACTCTACGGTGAACCTCAGATCACAATGATTCTGTCCAATTTTTTTCTTCTAGAACCTTTTCAGGATTATATTTTACCTTTACATCTACATTCCATTGTTAGATAATTTTCTATAGAGGCTATTGCTTTCATGCAGACATCCAGTTTTTCCCACATCATCTGTTGAAAATGTCATTCTTTTCCTGTTACGTTAATTTGTCATCTTTGTCAAAAATCAGCTTGTCCAGTCAACTTCAAATTCTCTCCCACTGAGTTTGTGTCTGTCTCCATCTCTGCCGCACTCTCTTGACTACCGTAACTTCATGGTAATTTCAGACACTGTAAGTCCTTCAAATGTGTTCTTTTTTAAAAGTTGTTTTAAGTATTCTCTTCCTTTTGCCTTTGTATATAAATTATAGACCCAGTTTGTCTGATTTTCCTCGCTTTCAGACCTTATGTTCCCTCTCTTCTGCTCCTTAGACCGCTGGGCACATGGTCAGATTGGAGCCTGTCTCTGAGTCCATGCCAGGCTACACCACCACGGGAAGGAGAGTAAATTTACTGTCAGTTCTGTGGTCTGTCAGTTCTGGCCTTCCCCCCAAATCCACCTGCTAACACTTACTTTTGTTTCTGATAAACTCATAAAGGTTTTATTTTTTCATCTTTTCATATTGTGGTTAGAACCCTGGACATGAGATCTTCCCTCCTGGCAAACTTGTTAAGGACACATACTACAGATTTTTTTTTTTTTAAACCAGGGGAGCAATGATACACAGCAGAGCCCTAAAACAGTCAACTCATGTAACTGCTACAAAGTAAGATTCAACTGAATACATCTTAAAGACCCTGTCAGCTTTATTAATGACTCGTGAGCTGGGCAGCATCCAGTCCAGCAGATAAGGCGCAGCACTGAGGAGCTGGACAAAATAAAAGACTTTCATAGCCCGAAGGGAGCCCGGAACAAAGGAGTTGTCACAGGCAAAGATGTGGGCTGGTCCTTGCAAGGTCACTTTCCTTCCGGGGACAGTAGTGGTGCATCCGGCAGACTCTCCAGCTGGTGCTGACCGGGCAATTCCTGACTGACTGGTTAATTCCTGACTTCTGGAAGAGCTGAAGGTGTCACAGTTAAGTCTCTGCTTGGCGACGTGGGGCTTAGCGTAAGCAACTCCATTTCGGGCCTGTTGTCTTGTTTTACTAACTTTAGCTACGTTTCCATTGAACAGCAAGTCCTAGTTCCCTTTCTTTCCAGTCCCTGGCGACCACCATTCTCCTCTCGGTCTATGTGAGTTAGACTAGTCCAGATCCTCATATAAATGGAATCTAGGTTCAAATGCACATAAATCTGTCCGCTTCCACATCTCCCGCACCTGGTTTCCCGTCGGCCATATCTTACATCAGCATGGGGGTTTGTCACAGCTAATGAGACAATATTGGTATTTTATGTTATATTCAGATTTACTTGATCTTTGCTTAACTTTTTATTCTGTTTCGGATTCCCATCCAAGATGTGGCGTTATATCTAGTTGTCATGTCACCCGTTGAAGGGGACAGTTTCTCAGATGACCTTGATCATTCTGGGGAGGGCTGGTTAGGGTTTTGTAGAATGTCCCTCGGCTGGGGCTTGTCTGGTGGCTTCCTGGTGATCAGTCTGTAGCTGGCGGGGCTAGGGGAGGAAGGCCACCGGGGGAAAGTGCCCTTCTCCCCCGTCTCGGTACTCTGCACTATCAACACAGCTCACCATGGTTCACCTTCACCTTGTCAGTCTTGCTGACACACGCTTTGCCACATTTCTCAACTGTGAGAGAACTGCTTTCCCTCCCCTAGATATTGTATTCTTCGGCAGGAAATCATATGCTCCTCACACATCTGGAGCTGGAATATCTACGTACGCTGCTGATGGTCTTCTGCCCAGAGAGCATCTCTTCATTCATTCAACCATTTCTTTGTGTTTGTGTGGACTCATGGGTGTTTATTCGTTATTTGGAGTTATGAGTCCAATACGGCATGATTGACTGCATTGCCCCAACTGCTCTAGCGCTGGCCATTGGAAGCTCTTCCAGTCAGTCCTGCGACCCATTGTCACACTCCCTGTTATTGTGAGATGTTTCATCTTGTTTGGAGAACTTCCTTACTTTCTGTCACTACGAGATGCTCCAGGGCTGTCTTTTCTGTCTTGCCCTAGCCTCACTATTTTTCTAAGGAGTCCTCTTTCTGTCAGTGGAGAATTATGTTAGAAACCAAGGTCTGGGGGCACCTGGGTGGCTCAGTCAGTCAAGCGTCTGCCTTCGGCTCAGGTCATGATCCCAGGTTCCTGGGATCGAGTCCCACATTGGGCTCCCTGCTTAGCGGGGAGTCTGCTTCTCCCTTGGACCCTCCTCCCAGTTTGTGCACTCTCTCTCTCTCTCTCAAATAAATAAAAATTAAAAAAAAATAAATTGAGGTCTGGATGCTAGACAGACTCACAACGGCAGTGTCGCTGGTCCTCTCAGCTGACTGAGTGAGGAACTACACATATACACTGGCCTGATTTGTACACACTCCGTATTTGCTTTCCAGCCGCATGCTGGGCTACACATGAATCCGTCCGGATGTCTCCAGCTCTACCCTGTTGTCACCTGCACTGTAGGACCCATTTCTCTGGCTCACACATGCTCTCCATCTCCATCAGTGGAGAAGCCGCCTCCTACCCCATGTCACCTGGTTATCTGCTGCTGAACTTCAGCGTGCATGTCTAGTGTTTCTGGGATCGTTCGCTCACTGCCCCACAGAGAGTGTCCTCAACTACGGTGGCTTCAGTATAGTTCCTTCGCCTTGAGTTCGTAACAGAGTCCATTTCCCCTTCCACTCACCTGAGGTGGTTTCATTCATTCATAACGATTCTCGTGTCATTCTCATTCCATCCTATGGTCCACTGACCTCTTAAGGGATTTTATTAAAAAGTTTGCAGACATGAAGTTTCATTCACTGTGACATAAAGTTCTATGGATAAATGCTATGATCATGTCTCCACCAACACAATATGATACAGAAGATCCACTTCCCTAAATGTCCCCACGCCTCACCAGCTCAAATGTCCACTCCCACCGCAAGTGTCTGGCGAGCATGTGGCTATTTCTCATAATCTCTCTGGGTCTGTTTCCCCACATGGGCGTATCCGTAACTGTGCCGGCTTCCCACTGGTCTCTTCACATATGCACACATGTCCTCGGGTGGATTGGTAGTTTAACCCTTTTTTATAGATAAAAGTGATTCTAGAAATCACATGGTCACGCATAGATAGAAGCGTCCCTTTGTATGGATACGGCACAGCTTAGCAATCTTCATGTCTTAAAGGGCTTATTGGCTTCTCCTCGTTTCTGGCCGTCATAAATACAGCTGCTGTGAACATCAGTGCTCAGGCTTTGGTGTGGACATAATTCTCCCCCCCATTTAGGCAAATGCCTGCAACAGGACTGCCGGACCATGTGTTCAGGCTGTCTGTCCTCCATCGTACAAGCTGTGTCATGTTGTGTCCCAACAGCGGTCGTGCAAGTTTTTGTCATTCTGCTTCCTCACTGGTGAGTAGTTTTCTTGCTTATTTATCATTACTTTTTCCTCTAGCCTGTCTAATAGGTGTGCAGGGGTATCTCCTTATCTTCACGTACATCTCCTTGGGACAAACGGTGTTGAACACTTTCCCCCGTGCTCACTGGCAGCACCATTAGTGACGTGCACTCTGCTCATTTTAAACTCATTGTTTCTTTCCTTTTTGAGAATTTTAGGAGCTCTTTGTATGTTTCAGAGGCAAGTTCATGACCAGATAAACATTGTGCAAATATCCCTTCTCAGCCTATGGCTTCTCTGTTCCCTTAACACTGACTTTCACAAAGCACGGGTTTTTAAAAATTTTTTACATTAATAAAGTCCAACTTATCAGATTTTTTATTCCATGAATCATGTTGTAGGTGTTGTACCAAAGAATTCATCACCAAACCCAAGGTCACCTAGATTTTCTCCTGTTTTTAACTCCAGAAGCCTCGTGGTTTTATGTTTTATATTTTGATTTAATTTTAGTGAAAGATCATTTTTACTCTTAGAGTCTTCAGGTGCTCCTGTCTGTCCAGGATTTAGAGCTGCATTTTATGGTAGAAATAGGTGCTCGCTTTGGCAGCACGTATACTGAAATTGTGGTAGAAATAGGTAGAGGTTGTTTCTTTATAGTTCTGAGAACCTCTCACAAGCACTTAGTATTTTATGTTAGAAGTTTTCTTTTGTTTCCTTTTTGTTTAAAATTCCCAATTTGTTTTTCTATTCCTACAGCCAGCTTCTCTGTTGGACTAATAAAGTACAGGAAAGGGTGACTCGCATTTACTCTCCATCCCAGGCGTTTGCAGACATTATCATAGACTCAATTTTCTATACTGCTTCAGATCCAAAATACTATTATTTTTATTTTTATTTTATCTTATATTTATTTATTTATTTATTTTGAGGAGCAAAAAGCAAGCTATACACTCACGGGAGTAAGACGGCTTTTCTTGGACTATGGGGAGTTGACATCCCTCCGCTCCCTTTAGAGCAAAGCTTCGAGTGGTTCTCACTTTCGGAAACCCGACTTTCAGCTCGTGACTCCAGCTCTGTTCTCTGCCTGAGTCTCCAACGCCGAAGTGACTCTAAGAGACCTGAAGGTGTCTGCTTCTTTGCCTCCTCGAGGGAGGCATTCCACAGGAAACTCCAAGTCAGATTCACCAGCCACACGGTGAGGTAAGACCGCTTTCCCCTGCCCATCCCTGATGCCTGAAGATGCTCTAACAGATACACGGAGAAATGCCATGACCAAGACGCCTCCCTGTCCACAAAAACTCCAAACCACGAGAATCCGTAAAGGCTCCCCTCTGTGGCTCCTCAACTCTTGTTTCAGAGCTACGGGATGCTACTTTCCAAAATCGCTGAATTCTGCCTCCGCGGGAGAAATCCACGTTTCCTACTCAGCCGCAGTCGCTCAGAGTGTCCACCCACCGCTCAGCCTTGACGGAGCCCGACTTTCCCCACCATGTGCAGTGATGTCATCGCTCCGACCTGAGGCCGCTCCTCCTCTCTGCTCCCCCCTAACCGTTCGAGGCCCGAGGAGATGAGAGAGGGTTCTGACCCGCAGTGATTTGGGATTTTTGATAAATGTCTAGGGCTGCTCGGCCTCTACCACATCCCGCCGCCGTCCACATCTTCTTTGCCATATTGGTTTCCTCCTTGTGCAGCGGATCCCACAAATGCCTTTTTTTAACTGGAATGTAACTGACGTACACCATTATATTAGTTTTAGGCGCACGACACAATGATTTGGTATTTGGATATATTGCGAAATAATTACCACAAGTTTAGTTAATTTCCATCACCATACATAGGTACATTTTTTTTTTCCTCAAGTCATGAACCAAATGCCTTTTAAAGCATCTGGTCCTTCATCCTTCACTCTTTCCCTCAAGTAGTTGGTAAGCTGCTAAGGCACAGACGTGATTTGCCGAAACTGAAATTGGCTTTGTCTCCTTTACTCCAAACCTACTGTATGGAGACGCAGTCGTCCTTCCCCAAATCCCACATCCATCCTTCCAAAATAAGGCAACAACTAAGGTTAACTGAATCTCACAGTTTGTGTGGTGGGGACGCTAACTCTAACTGTGCCCTTGTCACCAAAAAAGGCTAATAAATTCTTAGATATAACAAGGCAAGCGATCACCCGGTGTCTGTAGTGGCCAAAAGGAAATGCAGACATCCAAAGAGCGGTCCTCATCAGCACATACGGCTGGGAGGACTGAGATGCTGGATGCCAGACGCTGAGGAATATCTGACCATTTCGTGCCCTTCTCAACCCTTAGGGGACTCTCCTTTCCCTGTCTTCATTCACTTGTTCATTCGTGTCTCCAACAAATATCGCTTAAGCCCCTACCATATTCTAGCAACAGTGTTGGGTAAGAAGATAGCGTGATGGGAACAGACATGGATTCTCTTCCCACAGCTCATGCCGCCACAAGTTCGGTGTTCTGAGCTCAGTGTCATAACGTGACACATACAGAATGTCACCGAGGAACCAACAAAGGCATCACATCCAATCTGGTGGGTTCTAAGCAGGCAGGATGGAAGGCTGGGAAGGCACCAGGACACCTCACTGCACAGAGGATATTTAGGCTATGACCCAGGTCAGGAGAAGGCAGAGCAAATCCCCACTCCAATTTGCTTTGAAATATCACCCACCCCCAGAAAGCTGCCTCTGCCTCCACGCCTTCCCTCAAAAGAGGGGTGACTCCGCAGCACAGAGGGTCACTTTCTGCCCAACCCTTGCCGTTCACCTTGAATGATTCCTTGCTCTCTCTGGGTGTTTTTTTCCCTCCAGGAGGAAACTGCAATCCTGTGAGAGCAGTGCTCTGGCATTTCTGTACTTGGGGGCACTCAGTGTGGATGAAGGTCCGTACAGACTGGTCTTGTGACTGATTCACGTTTCCACGAAAAGTGAAGAAGTCCTCCCATGTCTGATGAACTCAGACCAGGAGCCTCTCCACCTGCCAAGGAGAGACAGGTTCTCTTTGAACTGCAGTTTTTGGTTTGCTTCCTCACAGGAGTGACTCGGGTCTCTCCCTTTCTTTACCACTGTTTGACTTCTCAGGCACATATTCTGACTGAATCAATGAGACCTAAAGGAAACTTTTTTTTAGAGTGGAAATGTTTGGGGTTCCAGAGGCACAATGTGGATGTTGAGCGGCAAGTCTGCCAATCAGAAATTCCATAATTCCATAATTAAGGTGACAGTGGGGCCAACTCCACAGAGAGGGAGCCTCGGCAACAGTGTCCCCAGCTACCACCCGCGGGTTTTCCAGGAGCTTCAAAAAACATGAGACATTAGTCACCTGCATAGACGAAAACACTGAGGCCTTTCCCTTCTTATTTATTGAAGCCATTTTAGGTTAGGAAATAACAACAAAAAATGACTGTAAAAGTGACCCATTGCTACTTGGAAAACGTATTTCATAGCGAGAAAATCGCTCTGGAGCAATCATCTTTTTGGCTAAGTTTTAACACAATGGCAATCCTTTAACGATCATAAACTCCTTGGGACAAAAGTCTTAACTCTGTTGGTGACAGCAGATGCTACTAAAATACTGTTTTGTCTTCAGGTTCCGGAGTGTCTCATAAAGCAAATAATTATGATTGTTTAAAAGCCTGTTCCCAGAGTGAGCGCCAGACCCGCAGTGGGAAATGTGTTGTTTGAGAAGAATATAAAGCAACTGGGATTTTGTCTGACAAATACAGCAGTAAGTATGTTCGTGAAGCGTTGGCGTGAACGCTGCAGAATTAGTCTCATGACTTGATATGAAGAGCAAAAAAAATCAATACAAACTATGAACCAGGGCGTAAGGCAATGTCTTTTGTGTAGCTCCTGGAAGCCTCGCCAGGGGTTTGTGGAAAGACTGACTTCTCCCTCTGTGTGGTGCCAACACCCATTCTGTGGCATGGCAGGGAAGGTGCCCAACGGACCCTGAACCCTTTTGGCCAACACTGGTATGCTCTTGGACAACTATGCCATTATTTTCTCTTTTCCTCAAATACTAGCACTAATTCTTACCCAGGTCATTGTTGCTCTGCTAACCGATGGCATCAGCAAGTTAGGAATTTGAGGCCTGCTTAGAAGCCCCGATCATTGTCATTTAAAAAGAAAGAGAAGAAGGAGGGAGAGGAGGCAGGAAGAGGAAAAAGATAAAGTAAATAGAGTGTGTGGAAGGATTTTAGAAAGACCCTAGTGCAGTGCCTTGCTAAGATGTTTAGAATAAACCCTGACTCATTAACCAAGCTGGCGAGGCAGTGAGCGTGACCTTGCCCCTGGCTTTCTCTTCACTTTCACCTCCGGACTGGCTCCCCCGATCATTCAGTGCAAACCACCCGTGCATCCTTGCTGCTCCTCTGAATCAGAATGCAGCTGCCTCAGGACATTTGCACTTTCTGTTCCCACAACCTGTAACGTTCTTCCTCCAGCTAACCCCTTCTATTGGGGATCAGCTCTGAAATAAAATGGCACAACTTTGTTAAGTGCTCTTTCAAGTTTCTAATGAAAGAAAAAGAAAGTTTGTAATGAAAGCAGAAGCTCATCAATTAAAAAAAATACGGAGGAAAGATAAGAATAAATAATGTAGAAAAAGAAAAATGTTAAAATATTAAACAAAGTAATGTTTATCATCACTAAACAGATCGACCATGCAAAAACGCTGTATAACTACCAATGAGTCCCCCTCCCCCAATCAAAGACATCCGTGTAGAACTGAAACTGAAATAGCCATGCCCTACTGGTGACATTTTAAATTAGAACATAATTTGGGAGGAAATCCATTGGCAATATGTGTGGGAAGAACTATAACATGCTTCGAATCTTTCACACAGAAAAATACTTTTAGAAAGGGTTCCTGTAGAATGTTAATTTCTGTGTATTCCCTACCGCGCTGAAATTTTAGCGATTCACGTATACCAGAATGATCAAGTATATGGTGGTTGAACAACAAAATCACGTTACGGGGTAGCCTTAAAAGGTTAATTAACAAGGATATGTAGAAACTAGTAAGAGTTTGCGGCCTTGTTGAAAACACAAAAGCAAAATGAAACTTACCTGTCCATGGAAGGTAATCTGCTCCAGTAAAACGCGGATTTTGCCTGAATTTCAGGCTTTTTCAAACGTATTTCACATTCGGTTCTGAGGCCTTTGCAACTTCCGTGAAGGAACACAGTGACTCCCAGTCCTTGGGTTGTTTTCTTCTCTTGCTCATTTCCGACCTGAGCAAAGATAGCAAGGCTGCCGTAAACACGGGTAAGTGATTTGTGTTATCATCTGCAGACCTGTGACTTCGCACAAGCCTGGGCCATCCTGAGGGGAGAGCCTGCCTCCCTAACAAACACTCCACAAGAATGGAGAAAATGTCCCCTTTACCTCTAACTGGGTGAGACTTCAATCAATCTGACTAAACAGAAAGCATATGGAACACGACAGCATTGTGAGGGACACAAGAACGTAGGGTTTCTGGGGCTTTAACAAGTGACATAGTTGCTAATTTTCTGACGATGTTTGCCCTCAAGAAAATGCTCGTGTACTGTGCGCCTTCATCATGGTTCAGTAAGGGATGAGTCTCTTTTTTGTGGATTCTATGTCTTCATTTTATTTTGGATAATTAAAATGATGCAGAGGGGAAGGCAAATAGGAACAATCTAAAAACGTGAAAAATAATACCAATAATGATGGGTGAGTATTTATTGAGGGAAGGTTGGGAGAACCAAACACAGAGTATCTTGTCGGTGCGTGGGAGGTGGGGGCTCCCCAGACAGGTGTGACTTGCATGCAAGTCAGTCAGGCATTGGACGACACGGCATTTGGGGACCCTTGGCTGGGGGGAGCATCAGAGAGGACCCAAGAAGTAGATGGGAAAGGGGCTTCTCAGGCTGTTATAAGAAATGGAACTTAATCCTGAAAAGATAAGAAGACATTGAAAGCCCTTTAGAGGGTGCCTGGTGGGCTCAGTCGGTGAAGTGTCTGCCTCCAGCTCAGGTCAGGATCGCAGGGTCTTCAGATCGAGTCCTGCACCGGGCTCCCTGCTCAGTGGGGAGCCTGCTTCTCCCTCTGCTTCTCTCTCTCTCTCTCATGAATAAACAAATAAAATCTTTAAAGGAAAAAGAAAAGAAAAGAAAGCCCTTTAGAAAGAATATACTATTCTCATTTTTCCCAAAAGTGGAAAAAAAAATAATGACATGGACCACTTCCACAGAGCTCCTTCTGCAGACATCAGGAGGTACCTGAGTCGTAAAACATGGCCTAGAACGTCAAGAACTCCACAAAGTAGCAGGAGCAGTAACAGCTCTGGACAAAGCACTGGAGGTGGTGGCTTATGGTGTTATTACAATCCTGCAGCTTCTCCAGCCCCGAAGCGCACTGTGCAGTGAACCCTCGCACCCTCTTAGCTGTGTTCACGTTGCTCATGCAAAAAGAAAGTGCCAATAGGTGTTTCCTTCTTTCAGAAAAGTCTATTTGTTTCACATGGGCTCACTGCCACCTTGTTTTAACCATGCCTTTCACCACCGCGAGAAAGGCTGCTGGAAATGCCTTCCAAGCCCCTTACGTGCGCTGGGAGTCCCCTTGAATGCATCTCAGAGCAGGACTGATGGGAGAGCACGGACCAAGCGCATGAGAGTCCCTTTGAAAGTCTGTGCCTAAGTGGCTGCTTGCCATTCAGCCTTGTATTTGCCGGATGGAAACCAGGACAGGTCATCCAACAGCGGGGCGTGGTTTCCCAGGGGAGTGGTTGGAAACTCTGGGACCCGTGGCCACCATCCAGCAAATCCGTGGGTCCACAGGCGGAGGGCAGCTGAGAAGTCCCTGGCGCAGGTTGCCAGATTTAGCACATAAAAATTCGGGTCACTCAATTGAATATACTTTTCAGTACAGATACATCTTGAACATTGTGCGGGAAATTCTTAGACTAAAACAATATTTCTTGTCCATCTGAAATTCACATTTAACTGGGCACTCTGTGTTTTCTATGTCATCCTGACCCTGAGGACTCTACTCTATGGACACCAAGATCATGACAAGCCAGTGGGGCAAAGCACTCCAGGGCTGACTGGTGGCCCAAACTCCAGTAGGTCAGACGTTCAGGTATAGGGTGACTACGTGTCTCCCTGCTGAGTTAAGAGCTGGACATTATCTTCTGTCTCCACATCTCCAGGGGAATACAACTAGAGGACCAGCCCCAATCCAGACCCACCCTCTCCAGGAGGGGAGACCTGGGCTGCTAGCAGGAGTCCCAGACCTCCAGGCACCCGCCCTGCTCAGAATATAAACACATTCCCTGCGATGCTTTGTAATCCTGATCCTACCTTAGCTGCCTCCACCACCTGGTGATTTTGTGCCGTGGCTCACAGGTTCTAGTCCAGCGTCTTTACCATTCCCTATTTCTCTTTCTCCCCCTCCTCTGCCCTCTCTCTCCCTGCCCCTTGGTCAGTGCTGACCCATGAGTGTCCATCTCTGACCTGCTCTGGGCTGTGATCTAAATGGTCACCTTCTCCAGTCCCGTCTGGGACTCCAGGATGCATCACTGGCTACAGTGGGACATTCTGACCCTCCTGCCTGGCAACATCCTGGTCATGACCATGCCTGTGCTCCAGACCAAGCCAGCCCCCATTACTGAAAACAGCATGAGGGACCCTCTGGGCAGCCTCCCTCCCTCCCTGCTTGGACCCCAGGGCTGAAATAACTCATCGATGTGTTGACAATCAATGAGAGAGACAGCAGGGTCAAACATCCAAAACTCAAAATCAGAAAAGATGCAGAGACGTGAGCGGGGGTTGGAATCTAATTCTGAATATCTTTACAGGGTGAAGATCTAGGCCATTAAAAAGAGATTTCTCAGCAAGCCAAGTCTGGGCAGTCCGGTAGCTGCCAAACTGCGTCGTATCTGGCTTTAGATTAAAATTGGAAATCCTAAATCCTGTACACCCATGCATAAAATCTCCACAATCCCACTGTGAAACGGAAATAGTGCACAAATAATCCGGACACTGAAAGAACAAATTGTAAACATCCATCTTCAAAAAATTTTTAAAAATGTACATTTAGGAAGAAAAACAGAGCTTCTGACCTGGGGTCCGCTGCTTACAGCACTGAAGTAACAGGAAAGACTTGGGAAATCTAATTTCCAGGCTCCTAGACTCTACTTCGGTGTCCAGAGTGAGATAAGGGGGGTTTCAGGCCATGGGACATGTGGCACATCATAGCCACAGCCCCCGCTGCAGGTACAGTGCGTACCCCGTTCCGGGTCTGTTGTCACTAAGTCTCTGCTTGCAGGGGGTGGTGGGGGGCAGATAACCTATCTCCTGTGTATGAGGAGGAAGTTCTGGTTAGATCACACTTCACTTCTAAAAGCAAGATATGAATTAATGGGAAAGCAGGAGGGAATCGATCAACACACAGATTTTGAGGAATGTGTTTGATGCAAGCCCTGCCTTCAGCTTTCTCTTCCAACTGCTACGGCCCATGCCAACACGTTTGCTCACTTTGCTTCCATGAAGAACCATGAGTCCCTTGTCCATGGAGACTGTGGTTTAGTCCATTTGAAAAAGAAAAGGAAAAAACAATCTCCTCTCCAAATGTTTATGATATCCAAACTCCAGGATGGGTGCTTCTTGAATACACACAGGCACCAGTCTACTGTTCTTCCTGCGTTTGCCACTTGCCCAGTCATCGTGGGGTGTGTGCCTGCATGTCCCACGCACAGAGAAGATGAATTTGTCTGCCCTCAGAGCCCTCCACATAGGAATGAGTCCGATGGTAATCTCCTCGTCCCTTGCTATCCGGAATTCTGCCAGTCCTTATGACTGGTAGAAAGATAAGCCCAGTTTCTAAAGGACGATGCATCGTGATCTACAAATACTCAAAGAATTCAAAGGCATAGGTTTAGAACACAAATAACAAGGACAATAGTGACACAAGAAATTGGTGTCTGAGAAGAGCCTTTACTACCACTGAGAGAAGACTCTCTGCACGTCAACGGATGATGGCATTCCAGGCAGGAGACACAGGGGAGTAAAGATGGGATGTGATGAAGTGGGGGCAGAAGGCTAACCCCAGGTGACAGCGCAGACTCCAGCCACCCACCAGCCACAATCCCCTCTGCAGGAGCATCTCTTCTGTCCTGCTTCCAGGACCAACGACAGCTCCTGGACCCAGCTGAGGTCCCCTGACCAGAGCCGATTGCTCTAGATTAGTAACACTGGGCCCTGGACAGAGTGGTTTCACACAGGTGACCTTGCCAGAGGCAGGTTTGCACCCGTTCCACACTTGAAGAAACAAACGCTCCAGGGGCTCAGCAACATGGCTTGGCGGAGGCAAGCTGGAGGTCGGGAGCCTGTGCTCTGAGGCCGGCACGGCAGGACAAGGACACTGCAGAACCAGAGCTGTTCTTTCTTCCAAAAAATAAAAGCCCAGAATCCAAGGCCTCATCCAGAGCTCACGGGGACAGCACCTCTGAGCGCAAGCCTGACATCGGATCCTTTAAGTGCTGCAGAAAATTGAGAAGTGCACCTAAGAGCTGGACGGGGAAGGAGTCAGGAAGACAGACTGATGGAGGAGGCCTGCATCTCCCACGGTGACTGTCACTGTGGGCACGCCGGAGCCACCTGGCCCTTCCAGGCCCTTGGGCTCGGGTAAGTCTGTGGTTTAGAATCTCTATCACGTTTCATTTAGGCTTTCCACAGAACACACTTTGATCAACACAGCTCTCCATCAGGAGGAACAGAAAGCTTTTTCTCAGGAGGCAGAAATACTTTATGCACGATGTCCTCACTACGCACATTCTTAAACATCATCCAAAGAGCTCACCATCTCGGTTCCCAATCTCTGAGTGATTTAACCAGAAACCAGGTGTGGGCACTTTTCTATTCATGCTATGATCTAATCAACATGCAAAAAGGAGGCCCCTCTAACACTCTCCAAAAGTAATCTTTATTTCCTTCCGGAGAAACACCAAACACTTTATGATTTATTTTAACATTTTGTTTAAGCTGCATGCTTTAAGTCCTCTTTAGAGGAATCTGTAGTTTTTCCATCAAAATAATGTATTTGCTTTATTTTTCCTTTGAAAGCACACACAAGCACATCAGATACGGAGGAACTGCTTATGTGACATCTCATTTTGTTTTTTTTCCCTCTTTTTCTTTTTAAATTTATTATTATTTTTCTCACCATAACACATACCCTCCCCAATGTCCATCAGTCAGTAACCCCAGCCCTCCCCTCCCCTCCAGCAAACCTCAGTTTGTTTCCTGAGATTAAGAGTCTCTTATGGTTTGTCTACCACTCTGGTTTCATCTTGTTTCATTCTTCTCTCCCTTCCTCTATGATTCTCTGTCTTGTTTCTCAACTTCCTCATATCAGTGAGATCAAATAATTGTCTTTCTCTGATTGACTTATTTTGCTCAGCATAATACCCTCTAGTTCCAACCACTTTGTTGCAAATGCCAAGATTTTGTTTTTGTTTTTTTGGATGGCTGCATAGTATTCCATTGTGTATATATACCACATCTTCTTTATCCAGTCATCTGTTGATGGACATCTAGTTTCTTTCCATAGTTTGGCTATTGTGGACATTACTGCTATAAATATTCAGGTGCACGTGCCCCTTCAAATTATTACATTTGTATCTTTAGGGTAAATACCCAGTTTTGCAACTGCTGGGTCGTAGGATAGCTCTATTTTCAACTCTTTGAGGAACTTCCATGCTGTTTTCCAGAGTGGTTGCACCAGTTTGCATTCCCACCAACAGTGTAGGAGGGTTTCCATTTCTCTGCATCCTCACCAGCATCTGTCATTTCCTGACTGGTTGATTTTAGCCTTTCTGACTGGTGTGAGGAGGTATCTCTTTGTGGTTTTGATTTGTATTTCCCTGATGCTGAGTGATGTGGAGCACTTTTTCACGTATCTGTTAGCCATCTGAACATCTTCTTTGCAGAAATGTCTGTTCATGTCCTCTGCCCATTTCTTGATTGGATTATTTGTTCTTTGGGTGTTGAGTTGGATAAGTTCTTTGTAGATTTTGGATACTAGCCCTTTATCTGATATGTCATTTGCAAATATCTTCTCCCATTCTGTCAGTTGTCTTTTGGTTTTGTTGACTGTTTCCATTGCTGTGCAAAAGCTTTTGATCTTGATGAAGTCCCAGTAGTTCATTTTTGCCCTTGCTTCCCTTGCCTTTGGTGATGTTTCTAGGAAAAAGTTGCTGTGGCTGAGATTCAAGAGGTTGCTGTCTGTGTTCTCCTCAAGGATTTTGATGGATTCCTATCTCACATTGAGGTCTTTTATCCATTTTGAGTCTATTTTTCTGTGTAGTGTAAGGAAATGGCCCAGTTTCATTCTTTTGCATGTGACTGTCCATTTTACCCAATACCATTTGTTGAAGAGACTCTGTCTTTTTCCATTGGACATTCTTTCCTGCTTTGTTGAAGATTAGTTGACCATAGAGTTGAGGGTCCATTTCTGGACTCTCTATTCTGTTCCATTGATCTATGTGTCTGCTTTTGTGCCAGTACCATACTGTCTTGATGATGACAGCTTTGTAATAGAGCTTGAAGTCTGAAATTGTGATGCCACCAACTTTGGCTTTCTTTTTCAACATTCCTCTGGCTATTTGGGATCTTTTCTGGTTCCATGTAAATTTTAGGATTATTTGTTCCATTTCTTTGAAAAAAGTTGATAGGATTTTGATAGGGACTGCATTAAATGTGTAGATTGCTCTAGGTGCATAAACATTTTCACAATATTTGTTCCTCCAATCCATGAGCATGGAACGTTTTTCCATTTCTTTGTGTCTTCCTCAATTTCTTTCATGAGTATTCTCTAGTTTTCTGAGTACAGGTTCTTGGCCTCTTTGTTTAGGTTTATTCCTAGGTATCTTATGGTTTTTGGTGCAGTTGTAAATGTGACTGACTCCTTAAGTTCTCTTTCTTCTGTTTTGTTGTTGGTGTATAGAAATGCAACTGATTTCTGTGCATTGATTTTATATCCTGACACTTTACTGAATTCCTGTATGAGTTCTAGCAGTTTTGGAGTAGAGTCTTTTGGGTTTTCCACATGAAGTATTATATCTTCTGCAAAGAGTGACAGTTTGAGTTCTTCTTCACTGATTCGGATGTCTTTTCTTTTTGTTGTCTGGTTGCTGAGGGTAGGACTTCTAGTACTATGTTGAATAGCAGTAGTGATAGTGGATATCCCTGCCATATTCCTGACCTTAGGGGGAAAACTCTCACTTTTTCTACAGTGAGGATAATATTCGCTATGGGTTTTTCATAGATGGCCTTGATGATATTGAGGCATGTACTCTATCCCTACACTTTGAAGAGTTTTGATCAAGAAAGGAGGCTGTACTTTGTCAAATGCTTTTTCTGTATCTATTGAAAAGATCCTATGGTTCTTGTTCTTTCTTCTGTTAAGGTAGTGATTCCATGGATTGATTGGTGGTTGTCAAACCACCCTTGCAGCCCAGGAATAAATTTGATTTTGTGTGGTGAATCATCCTTTTATTGTATTGTTGGATCCTATTGGCTAGTATGTTGGTGAGAATTTTTGCATCCATGTTCATCAGGGATATTGGACTATAATTCTCCTTTTTGTTGGGGTCTTTGTCTGGTTTTGGGATCAAGGTAATGCTGGCCTCATAAAATGAGTTTGGGTGTTTTCCTTCCTCTTCTATTTTTTTGAAACAGTTTCAGGAGAATAGGCATTAATTCTTCTTTAAATACGTGGTAGAATTCCCCCGGGAAGCTGTCCGGCCCTGGGCTCTTGTTTCTTGGGAGATTTTTGATGACTGCTTCAGTCTCCTAACTGGTTATGGGTCTGTTCAGGTTTTTATTTCTTCCTGGTTCAGTTTTGGTAGTTTGTATGTCTGTAGGAATATGCACAACCATTTCTTCCAGATTGTCAAATTTGCTGGTATATAGTTGCTCCTAGTATGTTCTTCTAATTGTTTGTATTTCTTTGGTGTTGGTTTTGATCTCCTCTATTTCATTCATGATTTTGTTTATTTGGGTCCTTTCTTTCTCTTTTTGATAAGTCTGGCCAGAGGTTTATCAATCTTATTAATTCTTTCAAAGAACCAGTTCCTAGTTTCATTGATTTGTTCTACTGTTCTTTTGGTTTCTATTTCATTGATTTCTGCTCTGATCTTTATCTCTTCTCCTGCTGGGTTTAGGCTTTATTTGTTATTCTTTCTCCAGCTTCTTTAGGTGTATAGTAAGAGTGTGTATTTGAGACCTTTCTTGTTTCTTGAGAAAGGATTGTATTGCTATATACTCTCTTCTTAGGACTGCCTTTGCTGCAATCCAAAGATTTTGAACAGCTGTGTTTTCATTTTCATTTGTTTCCATGAATTTTTTAAAATCCTTCTTTAATTTCCTCATTGACCCATTCATTCTTTAGTAGGATGCTCTTTAACCTCAATGTATTAGGGTTCTTTCCAACTTTTCTCTTGTGGTTGAGTTCTAGTTTCAAAGCACTGTGGTCTGAAATTATGCAGGGAATGATCCCAGTGTTTTGATACTGGCTGAGACCTGATGTGATCTATTCTGGAGAATGTTCCATGTGCACTAGAGAAGAATGTGTATTCTGTTGCATTGGGATGGAATGTTCTGAATATATCTGTTATGTCCATCTTGTCCAGTGTGTCATTTAAGGCCTTTATTTCCTTGTTGATCTTTTGCTTGGATGATCTGTCCATTTCAGTGAAGAGGGTGTTAAAGTCCCCTACTATTATTGTCTTATTGTTGATATGTTTCTTTCATTTTGTTATTAATTGGCTTATGTAGTTTGGCTGTTCCCATGTTAGAGGCATAGATATTTAAAATTTTAGATCTTCTTGTTGGACAGACCCTTTCAGGATGATATACTGTCCTTCCTCATCTCTTATTAGAATCTTTGGCTTAAAATCTAATTTGTCTGACATACAGATTGCCACCCCAGCTTTCGTTTTGATGTCCATTAGCACAGTAAATGGTTTTCAACCCCCACATTTTAAATCTGGAGGTGTCTTCGGGTCTAAAATGAGCTTCTTGCAGATGGCGTATCGATGGGTCTTGTTTTTTTATCCATTCTGATACCCTGTGTCTTTTGATTGGGCATTTAGCCCATTTACATTCAGGGTCACTATTGGAAGATATGAATTTAGTGCCATTATATTGCCCATAAAGTGACTGTATATTGTCTGTATATTGTATATTGTCTGTATATTACTGTATATTGTCTCTGTTCCTTTCCGGTCTGTTACTTTTAGGCAATCTCTTTGCTTAGAGAACCCCTTTCAATATTTCTTGTAGGGCTGGTTTGTTGTTTGCAAATTATTTTAGTTTTTGTTTGTCCTGGAAGCTTTTTATCTCTCCTTCTATTTTCAATGACAGCCGAGCTGGATATAGTATTCCATATTTTTCTCATTTAGTGCTTTGAATATATCATGCCAGTTCTTTCCTTATCTCTGTGGATAAGTCTGCTGCCAATCTAATACTTCTACCATTTTATGTTATAGACCTCTTGTCCCAAGCTGCTTTCAGGATTTTCTCTTTGTCTTTGAGACCTATAAGTTTTACTATTAGGTGATGGGGTGTTGACCTATTTTTATTGATTTTGAGGGGTGTTCTCTATGCCTCCTGGATTTTGATGCTTGTTTCCTTCTCCAAATTAGGGAAATTCTCGCCATAATTTGCACCAATATACCTTCTGCCCTCCCCGCTTCTTCTTCTGGGATCCCAATTATTCTAATATTGTTTCATCTTATGGTATCACTTATCTCTTGAATTCTCCCCTCATGATCCAGTAGTTGTTTGTCTCTCTTTTGCTCACCTTCTTTATTCTCCATCATTTGGTCTTCTATATCACTAATTCTGTCTTCTGCCTCATTTACCTTAGCAGTAAGAGCTTCCATTTTTTATTGCACCTCATTAATAGCTTTTTTTTATTTCAACTTGGTTATATTTTAGTTCCTTTATTTCTCCAGAAAGAGATTTTATTTCTCCAGAAAGGGATTTCATTTCTCCTGAAAGGGATTCTCTAGTATCTTCTATGCTTTTTTCAAGCCCAGCTAGCACCTTTACAAATGTCAATCTCAACTCTAGTTCTGACATCTTACTAATGTCCATATTGATTAGGCCCCTAGAAGTTGCTACTGCCTCTTGTTTTTGTTTGTTTTTTTGTTTTTTGAGATGGGTTTTTCTGCCTTGTCATTTTGTCCAGGGAAGAATAGATGAATGAGAGAACAAGATGCTAAAAGGGTAACAACAACCCCAGAAAAATATACACTAACCAAATCAGAAGAGACCCAAAACCAGGTAGAGAAGAAAGGAAAAAAAGAAGAAGAAAATATATATAATTAGGGTGCAGAGCCACACACTTGATTTTGGGTGTATTTTGGTTTGTTAGAAGAAATTGCCTCCCAAATAAGCACAATGAAGGGATGGAATATGACTGTAAAGATGAAAATTTAAAAAGATTCTAAAAAAGGAATTGATAATATAAGACGTTGGTTGAAAAAAGGAAAGAAGAGAGAGAGAGAATGAGATCAGGCTGGAGACTAGAACAAAGCCATACGTTAGATTTAGAGTATATTTTGGTCTGTTAGAAGAAACTGTATCCCAAAATTTTAAAGAAACAAAAACTTATATGTATATTTAAAAAAAAAGGTTAAATACAATGAAGGGATAGAATACGACTATAAAAATGAAAATTAAAAGAGATTTTTAAGAAGGTATTGATAAGATAAAATAGTTAAAATAGAAAGAGGAAACATTAAAAAAATAGGAAAAGAAAAAATAATGAAGATTTAAATAATTTAACTTTGAAAGACTAATGAATCTTGGGGGGAAAAGCAATGAATTCTATGTGTTGTATTCCCCTAGGTCAGAGTTTGGCAGTTCTTGTTGATCAGTGAACTCAGTCTTGGCTGGAAGTTCTTGCTGATCTTCTGGGGGAGGGGCCTGTTGCTGTGATTCTCAAATGTCTTTGCCGGAGGTGGAATTGCACCGCCCTTGCCAGGGACCAGGCTAAGTAATCTGCTCAAGTTTGCTCTCAGGAGCTTTTGTTCCCTGAGCACTTTCCAAACCGCTTTGGAGGACAGGAATGAAAATGGCGGCCACCCAGTCTCCCACCTGGAGATGCTGAGCACTCAGGGCCTGCTCCTCAGTGTGCCCTCAGAGAAAAGCCATCAATACCTCTCTTCTCCCTGGCTTCTGTCTGTGCTTCGAGCTCACCTGGCCTGTGAACAACCAAGTGTTTCTCTTTCTTGTGCATGGCCCTGTTTGGAATCTCCAAACCCAGCAGATTCCTGCCCCAGGGTCCTGCACTGCTTGTCCCAGAAGAGGAAGGAGTGGGTCTCTCTGGATCTGCCACTTGTGGGGTCCCTGCCCGAAGAGTAGTGACCTGACTGTGTTTCAGATCATGGCTTAAGGAAGCCCCAAGCTGAGAGCCCATGCCTCACCTCCATCTCTGCAGCGGCTTCCCCAACCTTATACCTGGGAGCTCTGCCACCCTCAGACACCCCACAGGAGTCCTGAGACCACACTGTCCCCGTGAGAGCTCCACCCCCACTTATCCTCTGGAGTGATGTCCCTTCAAGGAGCAGACATCTAAAAGTTCTGATTTTGTGCTCTGCTGCTCTGCCACTTGCCAGGAGCTGGCCCCTCCCCTCGCAGTCTATCTTCCCATATGTCGCCTCAGATTCACTTCTCCACACGTCCTGTCTTCCAGAAAGTGGTCAATTTTCTGTTCCTAGAATTGCTGTTCTTCTCTTCGATCTCCTGTTGAGTTTGTAGGTGTTCAGATGGTTTGATAACTATCTAGCTGAATTTCTGGGACACGACAAAATTTAGTTCTCCTTCTCCTCTGTCATCTTGCTCCTCCTCTTCTCTTATTCTGTTTTAAGAGTGCTTTCTGAGGTCCCTGGGGAAACCAAGGGGAAACTTTAGGAAGGTTCTTGCGTGCCTGAGTGTGTGTGGTGTGTGCAGCAGCAGTGAAGTGTGCGTCCTCTCAGGGGTGGATTGCTGTGAGCTCCGCACACTTTTGAGTGACAGGAAGTGTATTCCATGAGTGTGGCATTCATCTAGGGAAGTCTGCAGACTCCACAAGCTGTAGACAGGACCGGAGTGGTGGCATTCACCATGCAAGACATCAGACTAATGGAGCTACTGAGTAGCTGTGGGTCCACGGGTGAAGACCAGGAGCACATGTGTTGCCACTTTAATTTCATGCAGCAGGACGATGTGAAGGAGGCGTTCATCTGCAAACACACACTGTCAGCGCCAATTACAGCCTCCTTGTCCAATATGGCTGCCTCCCATGGCATCCCCAATAAACGGGGCAGACTAGGGAGAATTTCTCAATGGCACTAATGGGAAATCTATTTTCCATCTCAGTCTTAAGAATATGGTGCATTAAAGATAAAAAAAATATTTAATTATTTCAGAAAGAATGCTGTTCTTTTTCCAAATCAAAGTTGCCACGGTGCTCCCAAGTCATGTCCCCTGGCTGCTGATTTGTGTTCTCACGGGGTTGGAGAAGGGGTTACTCCAGACCAAGACCCCAGATTTCCCAGTTATGATTTAAAAGACATCTTCTCAATGTGAAAATCAGCTGTCCCAAAGAAGGGTCAGATGACTGACTGAGCCCTTTCTAGGAACTCTAATCTCAGAATGACTTAAAACCTCTGACTCTGGCTAGCCCCATTCCCATCAAACTTAACTTTGTGTTGAACCTCTCCAAATAGAATGGGAAGAAACTATTTTTTGAAAGGTCATACTAGACCTGGTCTCTATGAAGAGTACTGGGAAGAGGCTCAGTGAGAGAAGCCCATCAGACAAGGGGTTAAGGGGTGGAAGTGGGGAGATGGAAGGACCCCATTATCCCTCTAAGGTGGTGTAGCTTGGCTCAGGCTTTGAGTTATGATGATTGATCACAGAGTCCGACTTGGGAGAAGGAGAGTATAATGAATTGAAGTCCCTGCCCCCAACCCCGGCTGGTGACCTCTTGATTCAGACATGGCTCTGTAACTTTCTGCCCCCCTTCACAAAGCCCCCAAATCTTCTCTGGCCCCAGAAGCACTGAGCCTATTTTATTGTACTGCTCATACATTACAAGGAGAAAAGCAAGGAGAGCGGGTTCTGCAAATCATTTCTGGCACCTTATTTTGTTCTATTCTAAAGTAATAAGTTCACAGCAGCAATGGAACAAGATCTTATCTTAGCTGGGCAGGAAATAAAAGGGAATGGAGATGAGGATCAGGAAAGTTAATGAAAGTCTCTCCAAGTGCTGAAAGATCCCAGACTTTGGAATCAGATGGACTAGAGCATCATGGCCACTGGACTCCTTGCCAGTTATATAATGTTGACCAAAGAGCTTAAATCCTCTGACCCTCCTTTCTTCAGCTGTAAAACAATAACCATACCACCTACTGCATAGCATTGTTATTTTAATTACTGTACCCGAAGCCCAGAGCAGAGTTCAGGTAGCACAGAGCCCCAGTACTCGCTGCCAACATGGTTGGCCTCTTGCCTCAGTTGGGATGGGAAATATGATCTCGGTCGTCTTTTTTTCCATAAAGGCCATTTATTTGCTTCATGTCAGGTACACATTTCTTTTTCTTTTCCAAAGCATACTTTTTTTTTTTGCATACTTTATTTTTTTAAGAGTAGTTTGAGGTTCACATCAAAATTGAGGGGACAGTGGAGCGATCCCCCCACCCACATGCACAGTCTCCCCTGGTTATCAGATCCCCCACCAGAGTGGTGCCTTTGTTGTAATTGATGGGCCTACACTGACACATGATAATCACCCCAGATCCATGGTTTACATTAGGGTTCATTCTCATACATTCTGTGGGCTTGGATGAATGTGTAAGGACACATTCGCCATTTTTTTTTTTTTTTTAAGTAGGATCCATGCTCAGCATGGAGCCCAGTGCAGAGCTTGAACCCATGACCCTGAAATCAAGATGTGAGCTGAGATCAGCAGTCGGACACTTAACCAACTGAGCCATCTAGGCACTGTAATTATGTAATTACATTATGTAACATACAGAGTATATTATGTAATATACATAATGTAATATACCCCATTATGTAATATACAGAGTACTTTCACTGTCCTATAAATTCTCTGAGCTCCACCTGTTCATCCTTCCCTCCCCCAGAACTCCTGGCAGCCACAGATCTCTTTACTATCTCCATAGTCTTGCTTTTCCAGAACATCACAGAGCTGGAGTCACACAGTACATAGCCTTTGCAGACTGGCTTCTTTCACTTAGTGATACGCATTTAAGGTTCCCCCACATCTTGTTCTGACTTGACAGCTCATTTATTTTTAGTGCTGAGTAATATTCCACTGTCTCCGTGTTCTACAACTTGCCTATTCACTTACTGAAGAGCATCCTGGTTGCTTTCAAGTTTGGGTAATTATGAGTAAAGCTGCTTTAAACCTCCTCATGAAGGCTTTTTGAAGGATCTCTTAGCTCTTTTGGGTAACTATTAAGAAGCACAGTTGCTAGGTTGTATGGTAAGAGTATGTTTAATTTTATAAGAGACAAAGTGTCCTTGGAAGTGGCTGTGTCCTTTTGTATTCTCGTCAGCAATGAATGAGAGTTGCTCTTGCTCAGCAGTCTTGTCAGTATTTGTGAGACTTGTGTTCTAGACTTGGGCCATTCTTGTAGGTGGGTGTTGGTATCTTGTTTTAATTTGCATTTCTTGATGACTTATGGTATGAAGTATCCTTTCATATGCTCACTTACCATCTCTATATCTTGCCTAGTGAGGTATTTGTTAAGGTCATTGGCCCATTTTTCAATCAGGATGTCTGTTTACTTATTGTTGATTTGTAAGGGCTTTTTGTATATTTTGGATAGCAGTCCTTGATCTGATGTATCTTTTATAAATATTTCCTCCCAGCCTGTGACTTGTCTTTTCATTCTCTTGAGTTTTATTTATTCTTATAGAATATGGCCAAAGTTTTGATTATTATGTAAGGTAAATGGAATTTCAACATACGCTAAAAATAATTTCAAGATGTGATGTTAACTCATATTGCTAGCTATTGTGGCACAACCTTTGTTCTGTGTATCTAGTGTGTGCATAGGTCTGTGTACATGTATATGCATGTGTGTGCATGTGTGTGTCCTGGGCAGCATGATGGTGTTGGAGATGCAGTTATAATTAGGCAAGGCTCCAGCCCTGGAGATGCCAACAACATACTTCTGGGGAGCGGGAAGTCTGCCTTAGTCCTGGTCTGTGTGATCTGCTCTGCTAGGTCTCCTGTGCCCTTCACAGCAGCAAGCACATTAAACTCTAGCAACATTTAAAAATGACTTGGGGTAATTAGTTTGGTTCCTGGACCTGGTTTTAAGGAACATGTGTGTTGGGGGAATGGGGTTCTCCACACCCCATAAGAGCAACACTCCAACACCAGCTGGGTGTTCTATAAGTCAACTCAATTTAACACAATTGTGACACTATCTACCCAGACATGGCATCAAATTCCACATGTTAAGGGCTCAATCTTACCAGGCTGCCCCCCATTCTTCAGACACAGTCAAAATCCCAGTTGTTAATGTGCTTCCGACAGACTGGCTATAAATCAGAGGTTCCCTTGACCTTTTCTTTGGGTTTGATTAATTCGCTAGAGCTGCTCGCAGAGCTCAGAGAAACGTTGTACTTACTGGGTCACCTATTTATTTTTATTTACAAAAGAACAGAACTCAGTAAGGGCCAGAAGGAAGAGATGCCCAAGGGTAAGTATGAGAAGAGTGGGTGGGGTTTCCCTGCCTTCTCTGTGCACACCACTTTCCCTGAATCTCCATGTGTTCATCAACCTGAAAGCTCTTCAGATCCTGTTCTTTTGGGTTTTTATGGAGACTTCATCACATAGACAATTGACTAAACCATTGGCTACTGGCAAATGATCCAACCTCCAGCTCTTTTCCTTTCTCTGGAGATCAGGGGTGGGATGGAAAGTTCCAACCCTCTAAGGTCATGGTTGGCTCCACTGGCAACTGGTCCCCATCTTAAGTGTTTTCCAAAAGTCCCCTCATTAGCATAACAAAAGATAACCTTATGTTGTTATTGCTTAGGACATTCTGAGAGTTTATGACCTCTGTGCCAGAAACAGAAGACCAAATACAAATTTCTTATTATAGTTCATAGTATCACAGGTGGCTAAACTGTATGAGATCCAGCCAGCACCCAGGCATTTGGCTCTTGTAACTCCATATTGCCATTAAAGACTCAGTAATGTGCTACTCTTTGGCATACTTAATAATACCCAGAAGGGCCTCTTCATTTCCATAAAACAGCACTATGAAAGGATGTGTTTTACTTTTTTTTTTAAATAAAAGTATTTTAGAATATAAACCCTGAAAAAGTACAGTTTGATAACTTATCAAATGATCATTTGTCCTTTGAATAGAGACAGTGAATAATTTTTTTAATGATAAAAATAAGTCTTTAAATATGAAACAAGAATAAGCAGCTGACTTACTCTGCTTTGGAAATAAAAATCAAAGACTATGGAGGAATTGAACTTTGATTTACAAATGGATGTGATACTGGTAGAAATTTCCATCTCCTGCTAGGTATGCCTTAACTTGCATAAATTATTTTGTATATTGACTTAATCTGCATTGATTTTTATTTTGATTTCAAAAACTTCAAATAAACATATCCATTTGTAGTAATTAATGAAATTCACTCTTCAAACCCTGATGTTCACTTCATGTAGCGCTAAGAATGTTTTCCCAATTATTCATATGAGGTAAGACTAGAAACTTGGCCACAAAGGATAGACCCATGACATTTTCATAGTCACTTGGAAACACACCATCTCATTAGAACTTCATACATGACAGCACAGTGTGGATGTTTAGCAGACAACATCACTTGGAGAGAGGGATTGGGCAGACCGTGGTGTCACAGTTGACACCTAACAAATGGGCCATCCTTCTAATCAGAAAACCCTATAATCATTAAGTATTTTCATTAAGTATTCAGTATTTCATTAAGTATTCACTCAGATTCTGTCCTGCACTGAATTCTAAGTCATAAACTGATTCAGAAAGTCTTGGAAATTTGTTTTTGCTACGGAAGACAAACACTTCCTCTGCACAGATACAACAGAGAAGGCATTGCTGATGGGTGGGGACTGTGTACATCATGTTACCAAAGGTCATACGATAATCAGATACAAGCTAGACAAGTTTCCTTTTGCTGTTGTAATCAGTGACCACAAACTTGGTGGCTTTAAAACCACACAAATGAACTATCTTCTAGTTCTGAAGGTGAGAAATATAAAATGGTTCCCAAAGGGTTCAAGTCAAGGTGTCTTTAAGAAAAAAAAAAAAAAGTGTCTCTACAGGATTACATTCTTTCTGGAGGCTCTAGAGGGAGAATCTCATTTCTTGGCTTTTCCAGCTTCTACAGGTCATCTGTTGTCATTGGCCCCACACCCAAACCCCTTCCTCCATCTTCAAAGGCAGCAGTGCAGCCCCTCTCTGACCTGATCTTCCTCCATTCAGGAGGATGACATTGCTCAATGATGACATTGAGCAAATCCAAATAATCGAGGGTAATCCCCCCATGTCAAGATCTTTAAGTCCCCATAGGTAACATTTACAGGATACAAGGAGTAGGGTGTGGACATCTTTAGGGGACCATTATTCTGTCTATGATATACACTATGAAGAAACTAATAGTGTATTCATGCCCTACTTGCATTATTTTGGAAACCTAAGACTTCATCAAACCAGCACAGAAAAAGGCTAACTTACTGTACTTTATATCATTATGTTAACTTTCAGTCAAGGAAAATTTTCTGTCCTTCACTCAGCTAAATTCTTAGGTTCACTAAATACCTCCTCTGCTAGGAACCACTTCACTTAGTCTGGTTTACACTTTGGGAAGCTGAAAATAAAGTTCACATGATCATGAAGCATAAGAAGTCAAAAGGAACCTGTTAAAGAAACAACACTTCTGGGCACCTGGGTGGCTCAGTGGGTTAAAGCCTCTGCCTTCAGCTCAGGTCATGGTCTCAGGGTCCTGGGATTGAGCCCCGCATCGGGCTCTCTGCTCAGCATGAAGCCTGATTCCCTTCCTCTCTCTCTGCCTGCCTCTCTGCCTACTTGTGATCTCTGTCTGTCAAATAAATAAATAAAAATCTTTAAAAAAAAAAAAAAGAACACTTCTGAAAAGGAAAGCGCCTTTGTCCAGTCCCACCAGTTTCTGGTGCTTTTTTCAGTGTTTCAAGTTGAGTTGGGGGTCACACAAAATCTTAGCTAATGTTTACAGATAGCTGTAAACATTCCTAAATGTTTCTGATTAGAACAGAGTTCACTTTATAGTTTTTATTTACAGTAAATTTACCATCATGGAAGGATCAAGGGATTCACGTTGATAAACCACCCCCCAACTCCCCACTCCAGAGGACAAAGGATTTTAGATGCTTCTCCCTCCACTAAGACAAGTAATTCTAGATGAGATGTGATTGACGAGATGGAGTTTATGCATCTGGGCCCCATTCCTGACAGTGTTTAAAATTAAAATTCTCATTAGTGCTGGCAAGCTTGGAATTCTTTAGATTCTAAATGGAACAATATTTGCATGATTTTGTAAAACGTCCTGATCATCATATGCAATTGAATTCAGCTCAATTCAATACCATGCAAAAAGAGGAACACCAAACATCTTGCATTTAAATATGTGTATTTTTTTTATCTTAAATAAATAAATAAATAAATAAATAAAAGCAAAGAAAGAAAGAAAAACCCCCAGGGTACCAAAGGGCCTGCCCATAGTTCAACAGGGAGTGTGTGGAGGCCTGGACACGTCCACATATATGTGCTATCTTCACCCTATTGGAGAATTCAGAAAAGAGTCCTGACTGTTGAAAGAGTGAGTCTCCCCTGTGCATCCCCAAGAGACATCCTAGGTTCCTGGTGTTCAGGAATCAGCTCCGGACAGAGTCTGGCTCCATTCCCAGCAGATGAACACTCACTATCCTAAGTTAAAACTGAATGTTTAAAGTGGGAGAAAATCAGCCAATACTGGGGCATGTGAGCACTAGACCTTGTTGCTGCTGTGACTGCAAGTCATTCTAAGAAGGGTTCCAGGACAAGCAGCTAGACCTGGCTGTCCCCTCCTGGAGCCTCAGTGAGCCTGAGAGTGTAAGCCGGTCCCATGTGTGCCCATGGAACTGTAGAACATCTTGACAATACATTCCTCTCAGGCAAATCAAATAATTGGGCAAAATCTTTTGGCTCCAGCTTGTAAGCCATATTTAGTAAAACAAATCTGCTATTCTATAGGTTATCCATCCTTGTTTGATAAAACACAGGCCAAACATGCAAGTAGCATTTTTAAAAATCAGATTCAAAAAAGAAACCATTGAGATTCCTCTATGTGTCAAACATTATGTCAAAACATTCAAATGTGTTACCTCATTTCTCAAGTAAGTGCTGTGTAGATGCCATAAAACTTGAGGTTGTCGATGCAGGAAAATACATCGTACCATCTTGTGTCCAAGGTAAAGAAAGATCATACCACAAATTTTAGGGCTGATATGGAAGCACCAAGTTAAAGTTTTCCAAGTTCTGTGTATAGCATCTCTTCCTCCTCAATGTTTCCTTAAGTCTACCTAGACTTTGGTGTAGAGGTCCCCTGTCTTAGATGGTTTATCCTTGGGCTTCACAGTCCCTGCCCCTTCCCTGTCTCAGTACCCCTAGTACTGGCTTTCTGCAAAACCCATGGGCTGAAGGTTTTCATCCGACCTGTTCCTGGCTCCTTCCCTGTTGCCTCCAGCAGTGCCTGGCACTTAGGAAGTCCTCAGCAGATATTTCTTTCTTTTTTATTAAAGATTATATTTATTTATTTATTTATTTATTTGAAAGAGAGCGAGGGAGCAAGCACAAGCTGGGGGAGGGAGAGAGAGAATCTCAAGCAAACTCAGTGCTGAGCATGGAGTCCAATGTGGGGCTTGATCCCATGACCCTGAGATCATGACTGAGCCAAAATCAAGAATCAGCTGCTTAACCAACTGAGCCACCCAGGCATCACAGCAGATACTTCTGAGTAAAGATCGGACAGGGCTCTTCCCAGCCTGTTTGGACCGTTTGTCTGACTCTCATTGGAACAGAAATGCTGGGAAGGCCAGCACTATGTTTATTCAACTCTGAACCCTCCCTGGACCAGCAGGGCGGTGTGCACACAGTAAGCACTGGATGGATATATGCCATTTAACAAAGTAAGGGATCACATATGGACACTAAAATTATTTTAAAGTGAAAACATTTCCGCAGAAAGAAATCTTGTCTGGACTTTCCCTATCTACTAAAGCAGAGCCTTCTGAAAATACAGCTGCCATTAAACTGCCTCCAGGGAGTTTTCTGCGAACTCAGTTTTCATACAGACAGATTGCTTATTGCTATTAACATCAAAAAGCTCACAGAGCCTTCCGAGCTTTCCCACTGAAGCCCTAAAATCCCACCCTTCTTGTGAAATTGGTATATAAATCTTTGCTTCTGGGTAGCTGAAGAGGTCCTCATTACTTAGCCACTCCTCCTTGCACTGAGGAAGAAACCTTGCATTTTCTCCCCTGATGCTCTCTGCTGTCAGTTAATGCACAAGTCCATGATCAAGAAACCATAAGGGAGTGGAGGAAAAAAATTTCTCCCAACACCAGCACAAGTATGATGAAGGAAGATCTGCTCACTGATCCCAGGCATCTTGCTTTCAATGCTACTTTCCAGACCACACTATCCCTTCGGTTGTTTGATTGCTAACTGATCCCTGACATTCACTGAAAAGATAGGAAAAGGTCACAGCTCAGCAGCAAGATAGTTTAGTAGAGAGCTAAATCCATTGTGTGAGGACAGTAGTGTCGGCTGTCAATACATTTTCCCAACTGGACAGATGGTGCTCACGCATTCCCTGTCCCCAGCATACTTTGAAAATGACACCCTTTCATTGGATCTACAAAGATCATAGCCCTCCCCTGGGAACTTTCTGGGCAGCATTCCTGATGGCTTGGACCCACCAGTGTGGTTCTGGTCTCGGGGCTGGGCACATCCCTTTTTGTTGGTGCTGCCCAATGAAATGCCACATCCTTCTTATCTCTGACTTCCAATCAGCTGTCCCCTTGCTCACCCCAAAGCTTGCCCAGCATGTGAGGTTGCAGCTCACTGCAATCCAGGTGGGCAGCAAGGCGGAGGCTGTCAGTACGGGAAAGAATATAGCGCTGGATTCCAACAATTCCCTCTCAATTGGATGAGGCAGGCTGAGGCTATCAAAGATTCTTTGCTTGACCAAACTTTGACCAGGCTCCCGAAACTTCTCTTGCTCCATCCTACACAGCCTTGTGCAACCCAGTTTCAGCAAGAACCTTGCTGAGTCCGTTTAGGAGGAGTCTCCCATCTGCCATATGTGATGACCCTTAATGCCGAATTCCTCATCGTCCATCCTCCCTCAGGTGCCCCCCGCCTGGCCTGCCTACTGGTGATCTCTCTCTGTTTCAAAAATAAATAAGTAAAAACCTTTTAAAAATAAAAATAAAACAATTAAAAACAAAGACCGCCAGCCAAGATCAGACCCTCTCTTTCCCTTTCTGAGTCTCCCAGATGCGCCGTCTGCATCTCTCCCTGTATTTTCTGTAAACTCTGTCTTCACCTCCTGCCATCGCCTGCTGACTTCCATCCTGGCTGAAGCCAAGGGCCCTCTTGGCTGGTCTTGTGGGAAACCCTCTGGGTCCTCGGACCTGGCCTCCTCGCATCAGGCTTCACCAAAGAAAAACTAGGGCTGAATAGGAAACTGATAAAAACAGTTTATTCAGGATTATTGTGATAGAGAAAAAGAAACTTCTATGTAGAACTGGGCTCAGCTCAGAATGTAGGGGGGGCGAGTGGGAATTTACAGGCAAACAGTGGGGTGGGGATTGGCGTATGGGAAATCACTAAGAGTGAATTCAGGACCCTGAGACCATGACCTGAGCCGAAGGCAGAGGCTTAACCCACTGAGCCACCCAGGTGCCCCTATAATTTTTAAGCTAATTTTTCAAAGCTATTCAAATTTCCTTCTAATCTCATTTTTTTGTGTATTTTGTGAAATTTTGGGGGAAATGTATATTTGAAAAGTTTAACAACACAGGGCAATTCACACTTAATAATGAGTAAAAGTACTATTTTGTAGATTATATGATCTAAAGAAAGAAAAACAAAGTTAAAAAACTTAACCCCGTACCTGTGTCTACACAAAAGCAAACACTGATTCTGCAGCCAGAATCCTATTAGGTCATTTGAGCCTAGGAAATGTTTTGGAGACTTACTATATTCCAGGCAGTGTTAAGTGGTTATGGAACAGAAAGGTAAAAAAAAGAAGAAGAAAAAAGAAAGGAAAATAAAAAGAATCCCTAGGACAGTTTACAGCAAGCGGAGCAAGGCTGGTCCTGGCAGAGCTGACTCTCAGAGATGCCACATTGTGATGAGTGGATGGAGGGGTGAATCCTGAGGGGAACGGAGCTGAGGGGTTGGAAACCGCAGTGGCGGGGGGGTGGGCAGAAACCCTCATTTCTTGGGCTTAGACAGTGTTTAGTCTTCAGGTCCACAGGGCTGGAATGGAAGGGGCTTCCAGATGGGAGTCAGTGAGCCCAGAGATAGAAGGTGTGGGGACTACCGGCTCTGCGAGCATCCTAGATCCTAGCCTGGCAAGGACTGAAGCTCATTCTTTAGGTCCTAGAGACTCAGTTTTTGAATATGGTCATGTCGTGGCCCATACCGAATTGTCCTAGGATCCCTGCTTTATTCGCTGTATTTTAACCGCCACACTAAGCTTAATACTGGCTAGCATTTGGGTAGCTGAACATGGTTATTTAGCCAATATTTTATCTTTAATGTGCCAGAACAGAAAACAGTCCATGTTACGGCTTTGCATATGTGTTGTCACCCGTTCGTTTGCTCAGAAATGCTCTGTTGCTTGGAGCAGAGCGAACAGCACATTTGATGACCTTGTTTCACAGACAACAGTCAGTGGCATATTTTATCATCATCTTGCAAGATTAGGATGATTACTCCAAAGTTTGGGAGCTAAAACTACTCCCGTTTGAGGCAAATGCATATTCATTTTCAACGTTCAATCCTGAGCTCTGATGGAAACTCAAAATGTTTAAAGAGAGTCATACTTCATTTATTTTGAAAGGAACAGACCAAAGGCAGGCAACAAAAGCATGGGTTTACTTATTTTTATTAATATTTGGTCTGTGTCTCACATGAAAAAATGTTCATCATCACTAGCCATCAGGGAGATTCAAATCAAAACCACATTGAGATACCACCTTACACCAGCTAGAATGGCCAAAATTAGCAAGACAGGAAACAACATGTGTTGGAGGGGATGTGGAGAAAGGGGAACCCTCTTACACTGTTGGTGGGAATGCAAGTTGGTGCAGCCACTTTGGAGAACAGTATGGAGATTCCTCAAGAAATTAAAAATAGAGCTTCCCTATGACCCTGCAATTGCACTACTGGGTATTTGCCCCAAAGATACAGATGGAGTGAAAAGAAGGGCCATCTGTACCCCAAAGTTCATAGCAGCAATGGCCACGGTCGCCAAACTGTGGAAAGAACCAAGATGACCTTCAATGGATGAATGGATAAGGAAGATGTGGTCCATATACACTATGGAGTATGATGCCTCCATCAGAAAGGATGAATCCCCAACTTTTGTAGCAACATGGATGGGACTGGAAGAGATTATGCTGAGTGAAATAAGTCAAGCAGAGACAGTCAATTATCATACGGTTCTACTTACTTGTGGAGCATAAGGAATAACATGGAGGACATGGGGAGATGGAGAGGAGAAGGGAGTTGGGGGAAATTGGAGGGGGAGACAAACCATAAAAGACTGTGGACTCTGAAAAATGATCTGAGGGTTTTGGAGGGGCAGGGGGTGGGAGGTTGGGTGAGCCTGGTGGTGGGTATTACAGAGGGCACGTATTGCATGGAGCACTGGGTGTGGTGCATAAACAATGAATTACATTCAATGAATTACACTGAAAAGAAATTAAATTTTAAACGAATGAAAAAAAAAATTGGTCCATGTCTCCATGGTGGCCCAAAGTGTGTTCTACTTTTTGAGTAACACGGTTGCAAAACAAATTTTGAACTTTTACTCTAGCTTTCCACTTGGAATATAGAGAAGCATAAAAGATGTTACCAGCCTTTTGATTTTCTGAATAGATTTATACAACGGAGGAAAGAAAATTCTGTGGCACAGTCTACACTGGCTCAGAACAGTCTTTTCCCAAAACTGCAACAGTAAAAATAAATGATTTTGATTTGTAGAGATGATTAAAACTCTACCCTCTGTACCAGGCTCCAGTGTTTTGAGTCAAAGAATTTTCTTTGCTTTAAAAAATGACGTAATTATAGAGATTTTATGTAGAATGCTGGCCTGTTTTTTTTTTTTAAATGGGCCAAATATGGGGAAATGACTTTAAGCAGAAGCCATTCTATGGTTCATCTATTTATAGCATGTGAATAGATTAAGACATTTACTCGTAGTGATCTGTAACTTTCCTATTTCTTCGTGTTCTACAACGTCTTCCTTTCAAACTAGCAGATGAGTTAAAAACAACACACTCTGAAATGGCACACAGTTAAATCAAAGGGAGATGTCCCGTTCCGTGAACCAGCCCATTTGGGGTTGTGTATTCATCAGCATTACCGGAATTCAGGTTATAACTTTCTCTGGTTGTAAAGAGCAGAAGCCTCTGGGACACCAAGGCATGACCTCACGTCCTCACAGCACAAGCTGGGAGTAGAAGCTGAAGATGAGTTTACAGCAAGGCTGCCCCGGCTGTAACCATCAGAGGAGGGAAAAGAAGGGGGCAGCTGGCACTTACCCCTTCACTGACAGAGTAACTCTCCCATGGACCTACATTTCCTAAGAAAAACACAGTTGGTCAGGGCTCTGTGGTTGACATACACTGAAGTCAGCACACAACCAGAAAAGACATAAAGAGTAAATGAAACAAGATGGGATTGGGAGGGAGACAAACCATAAGTGACTCTTAATCTCACAAAACAAACTGAGGGTTAAGGGGGGGGGGGGGGTTGGGGGGTGGGATTATGGACATTGGGGAGGGTATGTGCTATGGTGAGTGCTGTGAAGTGTGTAAACCTGGCGATTCACAGACCTGTACCGCTGGGGATAAAAATATATTATATGTTTATAAAAAATAAAATTAAAAAAAAGAATAAGGAGAAACAATTTATGTGGTTATGAATCAACTGCAATCAACAATAATCATGGTATCATTTTTTTTTAAGATTCATTTATTTATTTGAGAGAGAGAGAGAGAGCGAGCAAGTGCAGTGGAGCAGCAGAAGCAGAGAGAGTATGGCAAGCAGGCTCCCTGCTCCATTCCCAACCCACATGGGCTTGATCTCACAACCCTGAGATCATGACCCGAGCTGAAATTTAGAGGACACTTAAGCAACGGAGCTGCCAGCCGCCTCAGTAATCAGGGTATCTTAATCGTTCCCTACATTATTCCACATTTTTGCCTGTAAAGACATTTTCTACTTCAGACAAGCACAGAACTTTATAGGAATAAAAAAAAGGTCTAAACTACCTTATAGCATGCACACACGCGCGCGCACACACACGTCATTTCCCTTTTGTAATTTCATGCCCAGTGGCTGGGTCCTGATTAGCCCAAAGCATAGCGATTCCCTTCTCTCTCGAGGTCTCTTCCACTGTCCCCATATGTGAAAGTTCATCATCTTTTGTTTCCGTTTCTGCTGAGGATAAATCAAACAAGACAGGTGTATGCTAAAAAACAATTATTTAACTTCGAGTGGAATTTAGAGGAAATATAAAGGGCTCAGCACATTTTTTTCTTTCTCAGAAATCAGAAAGATTTCAAAATAGAAGAGGACCTCAAACCCATGCTCAAATCAGGGTGGGAAGTTAGAACACTGAGGTCTCAGAAACTGAAGACAGTGACTCACAGATGCTTTCAGACAGACAAAAGACTTCCCTAAGACATTTGAGGGTAAACCACACAGATTCAATCCATTGGCCATGAGAGCTTCTAGACGTCTTGCAGACATGGTTCCTTAGTGGAGAGCTCAGTCAGGGAAGAGCTTATCTCAAAGAGACTGATGCTATGACTTGTCTAATGAAGTGAACCCAAGTGTGGTTCATAGGTAACCCACAAAGTTCTAAGAAAATTATTTTTGGGAAAGCATTACAAACTTGCTCTCCAAGGGACAAAGACAATAAAACAGGAAAAAATTCTCTGGACTTAAACTTTTAGAGCCAGAAAATACCCTGAGAAACCTACTCAGTTGCAAACATGAACCCTTTTCTTAGAAAAGGAAGGATCATTCAGACAGTAACACACAGTGCCCAGAGAGCAGAGAGCCATTAAAATAACTCCCGGGGGAGCACTGGGGGGGCTCAGTCCATTAAGCATCTGCTTTCGGCTCAGGTCATGATCCCGGTGTCCCGGGATCGAGCTCCACATCTGGCTTCCTGCTCAGTAGGGAGCTTTTCCCTATCCCTTTGCCACTCTCCCTGCTTGTGCTCACTCTCCTTTTCTCTCAAATAAATAAATAAAATCTTAAAAATAATATCTCCCAGGGAGTAGGAACTAAGGCTCTATCAAAAAGCTGACAAGATATTCTCAGATGGGTTTCAGCACTACCCATGGCTGCTGTATGTCTTCTATCTATTCCCCATTTATTAAAAAAAAGTTATTTATTTATTCACTCATGCATGAGCAGGCGGTGGGGTGGAGGAGGGGAGAGAGAATCCTCAGACAGACTCCCCACTGAGGGGGAGCCCAATGCAGAGCTCAATGCCAAGACCTGGAGATCGTGACCTGAGCCAAAACCAAGAGTTGGTTGCTTAACCAGCTGAGCTGCCCATGTGCCCCTGGCTTAACTCTCCCCCTTGAATCTGGAAGTTCATCTTTCTTCGTTGTAATCACAGGGCTGGCTCTGCATGGTTCTCAAGGATAGAACATCTCAGGCAAGTTTTGACTTTCTCATCACAACACTCATGTCGGGGGCCGGAGCTCCCATATAAGCCATCCACCCCATGGCCACCGTGCAGTGAGGGAGCCAGCATGGGACCCCGTAGAGAGTGTTCTGAGAAGACACTCTGGGGCTGCTTGTGGAGAGAGAGCTGGTGCCCCGCCAGCCCACCAGAGAGTGCAGTTCCAGCCCAGCAGGCTTCCTACTGAAGCCACCGGAGAGACCCTCACCAGAAGCATGGAGCCCATGCCATTCCCTCACAGATTCCGGACCCACAAAAAGGAAGAGAACATACTTGCTTCTGTTTCAAACCACTGTCTCAGGAAGCCTTCCACAACTCCTCCTGACAAAGCCAGGCTTCCCAGGGTGGCCTCCCTCTCTCCTCTGCGCCGTCCTCCTCACTCAGCACTTCAGAAAGGAGCTTTGGGGACTTTTCTTCCAGAGCCTTCCCTGACCGTCACCCTTGGTTGGACCAGTCCATATTTTTAAAAAACATAATATAAAGGTGACATCAGCCCTAAACTAGCCCCACCATATTAGAAGTGGAAGGTACATCAGGGCATGTGGTCAACCCTCCCGTTTGACAGCTAGGACTTGAGGCTGGCGAGATGGCTTGACTTGCCAAGGGCTCAGATCCATCTGTTGGCTCAGCTCCACCATGAGCTGGTCTTCTAACCCCGAGCTGCACTTTCTTCTACATGACTGTGACACAGTCATGAATTCTTTGGTAGGAAAATTTAAAATGCTGTTTTAAGCTAAACTTACCAGAATAGCTCTCTAGCACCCATACACTTTCAAGAACAATGAAAGCTTCACCAGGCTATTCTGCATGCTCTCTTCTCTTCCCCACTGCGTGGATGGCCCTGATGGTACCTGCTTCCCTGTGGTTCCAGAGGGAGTTTTCCATCTCAGGGCTGCAGACCCATTCAGGGAGCAGGTCTATCTGCCATCAGTCAGATTGGTTCTCTTTAAATGTTTTCCATTTTTTTTTAAGATTTTTTATTTATTTATTTGTCAGAGAGAGAGAGAGGGAAAGAGAGTAAGCACAGGCAGACAGAATGGCAGGCAGAGGCAGAGGGAGAAGCAGGCTCCCTGATGAGCAAGGAGCCCGATGTGGGACTCGATCCCAGGACGCTGGGATCATGACCTGAGCCGAAGGCAGCTGCTTAACCAACTGAGCCACCCAGGCGCCCCTAAATGTTTTCCATTTTAAGGACCGAAAATAATTTTGCACTTCCCCACAAGGCTGGAGTTTTAAATTGCTGGCATTGCTCGATCAATTGATCACTTAGGGAGGAAATTAACAATCTTTCTGGTGCCAGTTAAATTTTTGTACCACATTTACTATTTTTTTTACCTTGAATACAAAATAACTCAAAGCATTGCATTATAAAGCACAATTTTAAGTGTCGAGTTTTATAATTGCTAATTTAGCATGTAATAGGAAAGCAGAGACATCTGAAAAATTATTGGCCATATGGAAATATAAAAATGTGAACATGACGTAAAAATAAATTTGGAGACACCACCAGAAATGTATTATGTTCACGAATGTCCCCCTTGGAATGTTTAGGGCATTAGGAATTTGAAGTTATGGTCCCATGATCGCTGACTCAGGTAAGATGCACTTACAGCATATACAGCAACATTCTCAGGGGGAAGAAGAGTGAAGCCTCACAAATTTCCACATTCTACGTGGCATTTACACAAAATAGAAGTATATGAACTCCTACTTGTTCCTTGTAGGTGTAGAAGCTACAATCTACATGTCCTGCTCTTACACTTTATTCCTCTATCCTCAGGGAGCCTCTCACTTCTTCAGGAAAACTGGGCATGACAAGAGTAGTTTTTGCCCCACGTGATCTGCTCATATCCCCCCTCGACAAACTCGGAATCTTGAAGTTCCCTTTCCTGTACGAGCCTTGTTGCCTGTCAGTCCCTCTTCACAACAAGCACAGCAGCCCACTCCCCTCTCAGCTGCAGGCGAACGATGACCGTGGAATTCATTTTACTCGTAAAGACTAATTTTGTCCAAACAGCACATCTCTCCTGGGCTCTTTTCTTCCTCTGACCCAGGTGCAGTCTTAGGTTATCAGGCATGTCTGTTGAGAGCCCACTGCTATCACCTGTCTCGGCATCTGTCTGTCTTCTGCCTGCCAGTCTGTCCAGTTGTTTATCTCCATTCCCCTCCATCCCGCCCACAGCAAACGCTTGACAGAAGTCTGATATTCTTGAATGCAAACCGACCGCCATTAAATATATAATGTGTCTCGTGTGTAGGATTCAGAATGTGCATAAATATCACCTGCATGTTTTGTGTTCTTCTCCCTCTCCCTTCTTTGCACACAGCTTTTTCCAACACTGTGTCTTTAAGCTCCATCCTGTTGCTACATTTCTAATGATGGCTTTAACTGCTACAGGGCATTCTGGAGTGTCCGGCCTTCATGTTGTATTTTCCTAAACTCTGGGCGAGAGCAACAGGGGACACTTGCTTCCCCACAACCACGCACACCATACCTGTACCTGCCCATGTCCCCTGCGGACCTGCTCAGAAAACCATTTTCTAGAATATACCCCCAGAAACAGCATTTCCAGACCAGCAGGCACATGCAACTTAATCTCAGATGGATTTCCAGAATCGCAGCAGTCTACGACATTCCCACCAATGGTACATGAGATGCTCATCTTAGCTGCCCTGCCAGCGCTCCACTCTTACTTGGCTTTCCTCATTCTTGCAAATTTAAGGAGCCCTGAAACACAAAATAATTTATGATAGTCAAAGGGCTTTAGGTACCAGGCACCTGACAAATTACACAGCACATTGTCAAGTTTGCCTGAGAAAGGTTTGAATCATGCCTGCAACTAGGTTTGATCACCCTGGATCTCATCGGTGTGTACCCCAGATCACTCAGGCAAGCCACCCTCTGCTCTGAGGCCCAGTCTCACCATTCATAAAATGAAAGTGCACCCCTATGTCAAGAGCGGCTCTCAAGACAAGTGAGACAATAAATGTAAAGCATCAGCTGGTTCTTGTTGTTGTTTTTTTTTTTAAGATTTATTTATTTATTTATTTGAAAAAGAGCGAGAAAGAGATCACAAGCAGGGGAAGAAGCAGAGGGAGAGGGAGAAGCAGACTTCCCACTGAGCAGGGAACCCAAACTGGGGCTTGATCTCAGAACCCCAAGAACATGACCTGGGCTGAAGGCAGATGCATAACCGACTGAGCATCCCAGCCTCCCAGTAAACTTGCTTCTTAACCATGACCACAGGCTGACCAACAGTCTCATTACCTGGCTTGGGTCTTCTCAGGACACAGACATTTTGGTGTTGGGCTGGGGCTGTCTTTGGCAGACCAAGACCATTGATCACCAAGGAGGATGGTGCAAGTGTCCTGCTGAGAACTCGTCCCTGGGAATGACTCTCCCGAGGACTGTGGTGGCTTCTGGAGGGTCCCCTCAACTTTTGAGCTGGGATCACACTCTTCTTAACTCAGTGAGGGGCTGGGAGTCAGGTGTGCTCTTTGTCAGCAAAGCAGGGGTACCAAGACCTAGCCATTTCCACACTCCTGGGAACTTCACAAATTGGAGGACAGTGCTCCGGGGCTGACCCTGAGCCAGGCAGACAGTTCATCAGGGGTGCAAGAGGGTCCAATGGCTCCCCGCCCAGTCTTACTTCTCCCGGTCCCTTAAGGAGTTCCCTCTGAAACTGCCGGCCCCAGACTTGGACGTATCTTAGGCTCAGTCAGCACTCACCAATGCGATTTTCTAATTAGTTTGTAACTGTGCATATGAGGGGCTGTGGAACTCACTGATCATCTGTTGTGCAAACACACGCACACATTCAGTCACCTTCCTGCCCAGCCCTGGGCCCTCCTGGGTCCTGACTCAGATACACAGACCGTCTCATGCCATGGCAAGACATTCATCCCGGTAGCCTGTATTTTCTTTTTCTGTTGGTGGCTGTTTGTTTTCCCTCAGCAAATCCTACTATGGGTTTAATGCCCTCCCAGACTCCTTACTTGCTTGTCTCTTGCTAGCTCAGGACAGAATTGGCCCAAAGCTTCAAGCAAAACCTTGGCCAAAGACAGATGTGGCACAAAGAATGAAGAGTGCATAAAACTGGAAATAAGGAAACCAGCAAAGGCAAAGATGTTATTTCTTGGTAAATAACTTTACCCACATCTCTTCAATAAATGACCACTTCTCAGGGCAGCATTCACCAAGAGCAACAGGTCACAGGTCAAGGAGGGTCCGAGACTGATAGGAGGTCAATGGGCTGCTGGTTGCTTCAGGTGAGAATCATCCTCAAAATGACCGCAGACCAGAAACACCAAGCAAAGTCAGGACTGAGGATTGGGTCCTCAAGGAAAACTCCTTCATCTCTCTTCAGTTATAACTTTTCCATTTCACTTTGTGGAAATGCTTTTGAGATCAGCAGATGTAGGTTTCCTGCTGGGGTAGGAATCCCTCCAAACCCTCGGGATAGTGGGCATCCATCTCCACTCAGATGCTGTCAGGAACCCTTTATGTATCTTAGAAATCCCTACGAGCAGAGCACATTCCTTGAACTGAGCCAACATCGCCTGCCCGCCATGCCATGCATAGTCCTATTTCCATGACCGGAGCAGTAAGGAATAAGCTCGAACATTCCTCACCTGCTTCTGGGCCCCACGGGCAGCTGAGCTGGGCGTTCCTGTGTCTTTCCCCACCGGATGTGGCTGTGACACCGATTCTGCTAACATGTCCACAGGGGCAGCCCTCTGGGCCTCTCATCAGTCGTTCCACCTCACGGATATGGAAACATTAAAACGTGGTGTGCAGACTAGGACACCATGCTGTCTGTGGATCCATTAATGCAGCCTAGAACGAAGAGAATTTTCAGTTTTTGGCTTGGGTTTTTGTTTTGTGTCATTAAAACAGCTCATCCCACTGTTAAGTGCCATTGGGCCGAAGGCCAGCTAACACCCCTCCTGTGAACCACGCTGGCAAGCGTCTTCCTCTCTGGAGTAGTGACAGCAAACATGAGCCAGGACAAACAAGTAGTGGATATTCATACAGCACTTCTCTGCAGTCAAAGTAACAATAACACGAATCTGAATAATTTTACTGAGTCAAACAGACCAGAGAAAAATGGGGTCTATGTTGGATATTGCCATTTATACAAAATTCTAGAAAATTCAAACTCATCTTTGATAGAAAACATCTGTGATCGCCTGGGGTTGGAGGGGTTGACAGGACACGTCAAAGAGGAACAGGGGAGCCCTGGGGGTTGATGGGTATGTTTACGGTCTTGACTCTGGTGATGCTTTCACAGGTGCACACGTGTCAACGTGTATCAGATTGTACACTCAAAATGTGTCAATTACACTTCAGTAAAGCTGCTTTTCAAAAGCATTAGGATAAGCAAAGTGACACCTAATAGCAAAAATAAGCAAGACAAACAACAGGTGCACTGGGCATGTCGTGGGGGAACCAGTGGGACACGGTGGCGGGGGAGGGCTTGCAGGGGACCCTGTGGTCAGGAGGAGGGATGGGGCCAGGCAAAGGAGAGGAGCCAGGGTATTTCAGACGAGGGCATGGTGCTAGGGAAAGATAAGGACTAGCCTGGCAAGGGGATGCTGGAGAACAGCGGCATTCGTTGGAAAGATGGTGGAGTCGAATGACACAGGTTTTCAGATATCAGAGTCAGAAATCTCTAGTTTGTGACAAAGAGGAGAAGAGAGAGAGACCGCCCGGAGGGCCACACCCTGATGGGAAGTCAGGCATTTCCTCCGTCTTGGTGGGAACAGAACTCAGTCATTGGAGTAAATAAATGGGAGGTCACCATTGTTTCTGGAAAATAAAATTCTAAACAACGTTTTGGAATCTTATATTATTCTAGAACCTAGAGAATGCATAATTTATGCTCTCCTGAACTATCTGCATTAAGTTAAATAAGGAAGAGGTACCTGAAAAGGTGGGAGTTTTAGACCTGAATATGTGTTTATTTCCTCAGCCTCTTCTCTGTGTGGGGCACATGACAAGCCCAGGAGGGGTTAGAGTGGTCAGTGCCTGGCGTGGGCTGCTCCTGAAGCAGTGACCGGCCCATCTCCCTCCAGCACCCACGAGCTGCAGTCACCCCATGCCTGTCCTGTGTTTCTGTCCATTTCCCTGGAGCATAAAAGTGGGAGAATTGATAAAATATGCCTCGAATGTGATACATAGTTTCTCAGACAACCACGAAATCTTGGATAAGTGGATTTTCCTGCCATCCCATGAAAACTGTCCCTGACACGTTGTTTCTGATACAACTGTTTCTAAATGGTTGAAAATCCTGACTTAAATATATAAAATATCAGATAGTGGAAAAGATGTGGGAATTGTTTTGGAAAAAGAGAAAAGCAAAACCTGGAAACAAACACCATTATGGAAACTTCTTAGTGAGTTTGAATCAATAGCCAGTTCCGCTTACCAGAAACTGACTCCAATCCCATAGAGACGCTTGTCCAAAGTGTTTGTGAAATAACCATGCTTCTCTTTCTCCTCAGCAAGATCAGTTCATGGGAAAGTGACTCAAACTGTGTCATTTCTCTGCCTCCCAGGCAATGCCACCGTGACTTCCCTTGTTCCGCTTCACGCAAAAATCCTAAATAATATCCTACAAAACTCTTCAATCGATTGTCTTGTAGTCTTGAAAATGTATTTTATTAACATCTGGTACGAAACTAAGAACAAAGGAAGAACAGGGGCTGATACCTGGAAACGTGAGGCAGTCTGTCCTGGGCCTTCAGACGACCTCCCAGACCTCGGACAGACTGAGATATCAGGCTGAACTGTGACTGTCCAATTAATCTCTCTGAACCTATTATCCACTGACTGTCCAGTCCCTACACTTTCACATTTCTGATCACCAAAGAGAAAAAAAATAGCACTGTTTCTGATAGAAGAGATTTTTGTCTGCATCTCAATAAGCAGTTTTGTTGGTGGATTTGAGTTGCATACAGAGATAAATTGAGCCCTGAGGGTCGCTCTCCATTACTCTCCACGCTGGTAGCACTTAGGTTTGCCCAAGTGGCCCTGTTTCATCCCACTTGAGCATCATGTCTTACTGTGGTCCAGCTGGAGCTCACATGGTTTTCTGTCATTCCGCAAGAGCATGAAACTCCTTTGAGCATAAAACATTTTTTTTTAGGTGTTTTGACCAAAAGGCTGAAAAATCCTGTGCTTTTAAAAATCAAAATAGCTTGGGGCCCCTGGGGAGCTCAGTCATTAAACCTCTGCCTTTGGCTCCGGTCATGATCCCAGGGTCCTGGGATGGAGCCCCGCATCGGGCTCCCTGCTCAGTGAGAAGCCTGCTTGTCCCTTTCCCACTCCCCCTGCTTGTGTTCCTTCTCTCGCTGTGTCTTTCTCTGTCAAATAAGTAAAATCTTTAAAAAAATAAATAAATAAAAATAGAATTTTAAAAAATAAAATAAAAATAGCTTAAGAGAAACAAAATTTTGAGACTCTTTGGCAACTACCTGAAACTACCCTGATATGTGGGATGGTCTTGGATTGTCTTCACGTGGGAAGGTGTTCAGAGCAGCTGGTATGTAGCCAGTCGGCAAATGTGGGCTTTCCTCCATACCCGCCTCCTATGCACCTCTGATTTTGTCTAGAATCCATGTTCTAGATTGTGTTCTCTTTGCCAGCAAGGGCAGTAATAAGACATTTGAATTAGATACTGTACAGATCTTCAATGACTTGCAGATTTTTGTTCTAGTAAATACTTATCTAAGGGTATTTGTTAATTATGTCCCAGAGGTATATTGGAAAAAATTTTCTTAAATTTTACACATTGGTATTTACTTTCAAACAGCTTATTTCCTTACTATGCTTTTAAAATATCTTTGACTCTATTTCTTGTTTTGGTTTGCTCATTTTAAAAAACAGTATTAAATTACTCTCTCTTTTTCCATTGGCCTCGGGGGAAAGGCAGCCAAGAAGAGCTGTCCGGAGGAGTTCTTATCCTGCTGATGGCTGGCCGAGGTCACGGACACCTCTTTAAGTAAAGCCATCTGGTGTCTGGTGAAAACAAAAAAGAAACCTAGTGGTAACATTTTAAGATAAAAGGTTTTATCGTTTTATTTTTTATTTTAAGATAAAAGATCTTTTTAATTTTTTGATTTTTTATTATTTTTATTATTTTATATCTTATATATATTTATGTGCATATAAAATATATATTTATATTCTATATTATAAAATTTATATTTTATTTTTTATTATTTTAAGATAAAAGATCAATGGTAACATTGATCTTTTTAAAAAATCTACCTAAAAGGAGACCTTGGCTCAAGGTGATGGCGTCTTTTGCATACCCTCGCTCCTCTGAGCATCCCACCCTCCCACCAGTGGTCTCTCGAAGCCATCAGTGCATACTGCTAAGGTCCCCGGAGTACAAGGAGGCTCTTACCAACTCCATTTCTCCATCCGTAGAGGGCATTTTAAGATTTTCTGTCTTTTGGTGCTAGAGGAAGGTGTCAAATTCAAATTCACTCTGATGATTTAGCCCTCGAGCTTTGAGAGTTTCCCAGAGCCAATCTGAAGAAAGACTAAGCCTATGCCTACCGGTCTGATATCACATACACATGCAAGCTTCCCCACCACTCCCAGCTCGAGGAAGCAAGACAGGAGGATGGAAAATCAGCTCCAGGAATAGTGTGAGTTGCCCACCACCTTCCTTTACCCCTCCTCCAAAATCTGCCCAACATCTCCTGGCCCTGTGGTCACCCCAAAGGCATCTGCAGAGTTGGGTTTCTTCTGCAACCATTATCACAACCCCACAAGCCAGGTCCTATCATCCTTCTCTTTACAGGTGAGGACCCCTTGACTCGCAATGTAGTAAGGTCAGTGGCCAAGATCCCTGGGGAAGTGGGCAGGAAGAGCCCGTGCTCTTGCTCATGAACTCCCAGACTCTGGAATCCGTGGTCGAAAGATCTCGAATCTACCCCGTTCATATAAAGAAAGAGGTGGCTTGATTTAACAAAAAGAAGTATGTCCGATGGGATTCTGGATGTCCCTCAAGCAGGAGGTTGCTTCTGGAAAACCCAGATGTAGTATGTGAAATGACTGGGCCGGGAGGGACCTCATAATCATCAGTGGGAGGCAGAATCTGTGCTGTCTTTCCAGGGGACGTCTCTCAGGGCTGTCCCTAAATGCCCTGTGTGAAAAACTAAGGTAAGCTTCCAAGTGCTTCCAAGTCATTCCTGAACATTCCCAATAGGAAAAGTATACCCACTACAGGAAGATATTTGACCGAAAACAAACAAAATTCTAAACGTAAAAGCTGTTCTTTACAGCTTTTCTGTTCTTTTTTGTTCTTTTCTGTTCTTTAATTTGGGCATAATAAAGAGAAGCGTGATATTTAAAAAGATCTAGGTTTGGAGTCTCCAGTGTCACATTTTCTGCTTACGTATCACCTGTGCTGTGGGATAAAGGCTTTACAATTCTCTGGCTCTATTTCTTGTCACGTGTCTTCCAGGTTGAGTGGGTTGATGCCTGACTCGTTCTTTTCTCACCTCGCCACCCTGTCAGGTGTGGGAAAGACGATTACCCTCCCCGTCACTGCTGTACCAGACGCACCTGAGGACACCTGTAGAGAAATGGAGAGACACATGCCCACACGGGCCACAGGACCCGTCCTATCCGAAGCAAGTACGGCAAGTGCACTTTGGTATTATCATCGAGTGTAAACTTGGGTTATTCGAGCTCCCTGCGTTGCTTCCTCATGTTGGAGGGTCAGCCTGCGTTATGGGCTGGACACAAAACTCTGGCTCAGGGCCACAGCCACCCCACAGGCATCACAGATGCTGCCTCCACTGTACTGACTTGTATGAATCGGTCATCTCCCGCTCCTGTCAGTGCCCTCAGGCCGGCTTCTCCCATGTCAGTGAACTGCCTGGGCTTAAGACCAAAAGTATCCCTCCTCTGTGTGTTGCTGCAAAAGGAGAAGCATCGGTGATGACTTTCTGCTGCAGGATTCTCAGCTCCCCTCGGGCTGCCCCGAAGTCCGTAGAGGACAGACGGAGACAGAAGTCAGCACACCACCGTGACTGAAGTTAACACTGGGGCACAGTACACCACAATGACTGTAAATTGCTGAGAGAACATTCTTGAAGTTCTCATGGCAAGGAAAAAAACACTTTTTTTTTTCTTTTTTGCTTGTTTTGTAGATTGATGAGAGGTTGAATGTTGATTCAACATACTGTGGTCATCATTTCAGCCTACATGAAAGTCAAGTCACTGGGCTGTGCATCCGAGGCTTATCCAGGGCTGTCTTTCGGTCGGTCGTGTTCAGTGAGGTCTCTCGGACACTTTTGCCAAAAAAGTTCTTTCTTCATATGACACAAAAATTATCCTCCCACTGCCTCTGCCATCTAGACTCAAGGTCCCATACCATTGCTCATGGTCAGAATCCCTTCCCTCTCCCCTCTGCAATCATTCCTGAACATTCTTGTGGTAAGTCATTCCTCTCATGTCCCTCTGGGGGCTGTTTGCATTCATGGTGGTGGGCAAACAGGCTTCCATTGCTCAAGAAGTGAACTTGGAGTTCTGAGTTCCTAGAAGACAGATCACAGGATGTGCAGTGCCTGTGCTTACACATCCACTGCTCCTGCAGGGACAGGATGCCCAGAGCAACAGCACTGGGGGAGGCCATCCATCACCGTGAGAGGCAGCCCACAAGGCGGGGTGTGGGCTCTTGCTGTCAGTCCACTAATGTGGTCACAGAGCACCAAAGACACAGAGTCCAAAGCGAAGTCTCAGCTCGGGTTTCTTCTCTGCTGAGTACGGGGTAGGACTGATCAGCTGTCTGGAAGTGCTGTAACTACTATGTGCGTAAGCTAGTGGGGTTGCATGCTTTCATGTCCCTTGGCATGGTAAGCAAACATTCCTGTGTCTTGGGCCTGGGTCTGTGTGTCCCTCGGTGGTCCAGCCATGCCTCATGAGTAAGACAGATGCCTGCTTCAGTGGTTCACAAAGGGTCCTGGAGCGAACTTCAGGCTCCTTGGGGGATGGGGGAGCCCCTACCCTGAATTTTGCCTTTAAAACCCTCACTTATAAGCCATAGAGAGTTTTTCCTTCCCTGTGAAAGCCTGGTGGCATGTTCTATGGGCTTGCTACGTGTCATGTTGGTGAATTCTCATTTGGTCCAGTTACATTATCTCGCCCCCTGAGTCATGCATAAAACATTTTCCCATGACCAGGCAGACCCATGTTCATTAGTGGTCCTGCATTATCAGTGACCCGCCAGTTCCCAGTCTGTCATTGGTCTTCACAAATGGTGTATTAATAGAACATGTTAGTAATGTTTGCCATCTCTAGACCCAGAGGCAGAAGGGACTCTCAAAGTGCTTTAAAGAGAGTGAAATATTCACTTAGAGATTTTAGAATATTCATCATCTCAGCAGAAACATAAGCATGAATACCAACTGGTTCTTACTTCACTAGATGTATATTGAGTAGAATGAAAGGAATATGGAAATTGAAAAATAATCAGGTCCATTACTCAGTGAACTAGTTTTTTCCTATCACCACTTACTTGAAATCTTGTTTTCTCTCTAGCTTAAGTAGAGATAATTCACAATGAGGTTCCCAGGTTCATTTTGAGCCCCTCCTTGTACTTATTCGTAACCCAGAAATGTTAAGGAGTTTTGCCATCAAAATGACTCTGCGAGTATATTTCTTTGGTGAGTATATTTCTATATATCCCCTGCAGACCTCGGGGTTCATCCTGGGCCATGTGGTCTGCCCAGGCGGGTGGAGGTTACCACCATGGGAGGGAGGTCCTCGCTGGTGTCATAGCTGGCCTCCCTCAGCAGCGGGTAAAGCCCTGCCTTGGACAGTGGTGGTAGTGGGGTCAGAACTAGTGTTGTGGTGAAGACGTGTCCTGGTGGCAGCAGGAGGAAAAATGATGATTCAATGATGAGAGATGTAATAGCGGGCAAAGAGACTTTGTGTCCTACAACTATGTGCTGTTATGTTTACTGAGCCAGCATTAGATATAAAGTGATTTTGAAGAAAAGTCAAGATGTGCAATTTCTCTTAAAAAGGAAGGCTGAGCTGAGAGACACCCGGCTGAGAGCAGGAGAGTCGTGTGATGGGTACACATGTGTTGGTTTATAGAGCCTGTGGTCCCTCTTCCCCTTAGTGCCTGTCACCGTGGATGGTCAGTCAGCCTTGCGTTCTTCACAAGGGAAATATTTCTCAGTACTAATGTCCTCAAAAGACAAGAATGGCAGAGAGGAGAGCACTGCGGCCCTAGATTTAAATGCCAGAGCATTCTGGCAAGTAAATTATGCTGTCACCAATTCTGAGATGTTGGTTTTCTTTCCAGCTCTCTTCCACATCTGTTTGACCGAGGGCTTGTGTTAGCATGAATTCTTAAAAAGAAATGAAACAGAATTTTCTCTGTAATCCCTTGGCACTCATGTGATAACCAGGATAAGAGAATAAATATCCCAAGAAAGTTTGAAACGAGTATAAAGTAGTTTTCCAGAATTAATCATTAAATTGGCCATTAATGAAGAATGTGGTGAACTAATTTTGTTCCTCGGTCAGTGATTGTTATAGAAGAACAAATTTAGAATACATAATAACCTGTCAAAAAATAATTTGCTGGATTTTTTTTGGTGGGAGAGGAAGTCCTTAAAAAATAATTGATTAAAACATAAAATTATAATTAATTCTCTCTTCATCTACAGAGCACTTTAGATAGACATCTTTAGAGCAACATCTTTTCTTTGTTTTTCATTCTGAATCCCAAATCCTTGGGCTTATCAAAAAAGACTGCATTTTAGTAAAAGGTAGATTTTGGTCCTTCCTTTAAGCTCTTGATCATTAGAAAGGAATTTGGTGTGGAATAATCAAAGGAGAAGAATTTCATTGTCCAATGGGCTGCATATGCCCGGGGTGTGGTGTGGTCTCCCAAGTGCTCAGACGTTGGAGTGAAGATCGGAATTCTTATCCAGACCTGATCACCAGTCAGCAGAGTGAACTTGGGAGAGTAGCTTATCTGTCTTTGACCCATATTTCCATCTGAGAATGAGACAATAGAACAGACTCCATGAGGTTGTTGAGGAGATTAAATGAGAAGGAGGAGGAGGAGGAGGAGACTTATAGAAATTGAGGTATATAATAATCCATTGTGCAAGAAGAACTTGCCTCTGTCTGTAGAACAGAGTTACCCATTTGTAATATATATAAAAATATTGAACCATTATGTTGTACACCTGAAACTAACAAAATACTGTATGTCAATTATTCTTCAATAATTTAAAAAAAGAAGGGAGTTGCTCAAAGTTCATCACACTGGCACTTTGTACAGATCCTGGTATCCCCATCAGCTGTCCTGGCCAAGCCCATGTGACTAGGATGACATTTACATGACCAAGAAGCCTGTCTTTGCTGTCTTTACTGACATTCAAGGCTGTGGACTTTAAGAATGAATTGGCTTCAATTTGGTCCAGTATGACTGATTTAATTCCTCAGTTAAGTAAGCCCTCTGAGCTCTGGTTTTGAGCCAGGCATGGGGATAAGTACACGGGAGCTGTTCAGACACCTGCAGCTGACTGGTGGTTGCTTATGTTTATAAGTCCACAAAAGGACTCCATTGAATGGGCCCTACTGAGGTAACCTTGTTTCTTTCTTTTCATGAAAGAGAACCGACCTTTATCATCAACCCCTTTTGTAGGGAAGGGACATGAGATGCTGATGAACTTCTGGGAGCATGAAAACTTGCAAAGATAGTAGCTGGAGGGGCACCTAGCCAGCTCAGCCAGAAGAGTGTGTGAATCTTGATCTTGGGGTCATGAGTTCAAGCCCCACATTGGGTATAGAGATTACTAAAGTAAGTAAATAAAACTAAACTGAACTTAAAAATAAAATTTTAGTATGAATTCTTAAAACAAAAAGAAACAAAACAAAATTTTCTAAGCTCCCTTGGCATTCATCCTATAACCAGGATAAGAGAATAAACATCCCATGAAATTTTGGAGCAAGTATAAAGTAGTTCTCCAGAAATAATCATTCAATTTACCCAATCAACAACACCAAAGGATGAAAAGTACTGATGTGTGGGTCATGCGCCACTCCCCTGCCTCTGAAGTGTGTCCAGAGTCGGGGAGAGGCATTTCTCCTAAAAGAATATCTGGGTCTCGTAGCCCCAAGAATCAGGAGTGGCCGCTTATTATCTTGACTAGAAATCACCCATTATCACTGCTAGTAAGACTCTCCCACCTTCCTTTAGATTTTGTGCCCTCCTGGAAGGCTTATGCAAATACCACCTTCTATCTTAAAAACACCTCTCAGAGTTTATTTGCAGAGCATAAAGAACACTAAGACCAAGGGAAAGGGGCTTTGCCACAACTAAAAGGATTCCATTCCATTCCATTCCAAAGGATTAAGGGAAAATGGAAGAAGTTAGGTACCTAGTTTCCATGGAAGTATTGAGAGGTCATCAGAGATAGAGTAATAAAGTTGATTACACAGACCACTCTCCATTTACATTTTAATAAAGACCAAAGTCACATTGTTTGGCATGTCTTGAGATTTCCCCCCAGGGTGTTGTTTTGTTATACCTTATTCATTCTCCTGTGGTGATTAGTGGTTGAACTCCTAAGATGAAAAACTCTGGTTGGCTTGTTGAGGGAACTGGCTTGAAAGAGGGAAAATAAAGAGGCAGAACTTTATTCTGACTTCAGTTTTTGCAAGAAAAAGTTCTCAGTGTGGAAAAGATGCAGGCCAAAAGGGGGATCTCAACAAGTCTTTAACCCTCCAAAGAAGGCTGATGACCAGGGATCTAGAGGGTTACCCAATGGCCATGCCTGTTACTTGGGGTGAGACCATTTGCTGATAGTTTCTGCCAGTTCTATAGCCCTTAGAAACAAGGAATACAATAATAATAGCATTATTGGGTAAGACAGTTGATTGATGTACTCATGTTTTCAGAATCTTATCTGAAATTATAATTAAAGCATCTTAGAAAACTCTGCTTCCTACTGATGTTCCACAGACATTCTAAATGAAAACTGCATTTTTCTAGGCATACACAATTTGAAGGAACACCATACAACTGTCCCAACCAGGGTGCTTTCCCACAGGCTCTCCACGTAGCAATTCCTGAATGGCCATTGGACTTGGAGGATACATGAGTTCTCTTTGTTTTATTGAAATAATATTACACTTCAAGGTTTGATTGCTGACACAAATAACCTATGCCTTTCAACTCAAAATGTTTACGATTTTATTTATTTCATACTAGGAAATAACAACTGTAGCATTTGAAGCATGGGTGTGTAAACTTGCTTCTTTGCTGTTTCTTTTATTGCAATAAAGTATACATACAATACAATGTTAAAACTCAACATTTTGCCCATTTTTGAGTGCACAATTCAATGGAATTAAGTGCATTCACAGTGTTTTATACCCATCACTATTCATTACCAGACATTTTCCATCACCTCACTGCACCCACTAAACTCTGCACCCACTAAACAGCTTTCCATCTGCCTCTCCCCTTGCCCCTGCTAACCTCCAGTCTATGCTCTGTTTCTCTGAATTTGCCTATTCTAGGTAATTCATATAAATGGAATCATACAATATTTTTTCTTTTGTATCTGGCTTATTCCACATAGCATACTCTTTTCAAGGTCCATCCATGTTGTAGCATGTATCAGAATGTATTTTTAAGAATGGATAATATTGCATGGTATGGATACACCACGTCTGATTATCCAACTGACCCACTCATCTGTTGAGGAACACTTAGCTTGTTTGCACCCTTCAACTATTGTGAATAATGCTGCTATGAACATTGGTATGAGTATCTGTTTGAGTTTCTCCTTTCAGTTCTTTTGAATATATACCCAGAAGTGAAATTGTTGGGTCATAAGGAATTCTGTGTTTACTTTTTTGAAGAATCACTGAACGATTTTCCACAGTGGCCACACTATTTTACAGTACTACCAACAATGCCTATGGGTTCCAATGGGTTTTGTTTGTTTGTTTGTTTGTTTGTATTGGATAACCGCCATCCTAGTGAATGTGAAGTGATACTTCATTGTGTTTTTGATTTGCATTGTCCTGATGACCACTAATTTTGAACATCTTTTCATGTACTTATTGGCCATTTATTTATCTTCTTTGAAGAAATAACGTGCTTAAGCACTTTGCCCATTTTTCTGTTGGGTTGCTTGATTTCTTGATGTTGAGATGTAGGAGGGGTCTTTTGGTATATTATGGATATTAACTCTTTATTAAATATATAATTTGCAAGCATTTTCTTTTCTGTGGGTTGTCTTTTCACACTTAAAAAGTATTTATTTATTTGTTTTAGAGAGGAGAGAGCACAGGGGGAAGGGACAGAGGAAGAGGGAGAGAGAAACTCAAGCAGATTCTGTGCTCAGCGTAGAGCCTGATGTGGAGCTCGAGGCAGGATTCGATCTCCTGACCCTGAGATCAGACCAGAGCTGAAACCAAGAGTCATAAGCTTAACCAACTGCACCACCCAGGTGACCCTACATTTTCACTCTTTTGATAACATTCTTAAGTATACAAATTTTTTTTAAATTTTGATGCAGTCCAATGTATCTATTTTTTCTTTGTCATCTGAGCTTTTTATGTCATATCCAAGAAGTCATGTCAGATTCTATACCATGGAGATTTCTCCTATGTTTCCTACTAAAATTTTGATTTCAACTCTTATATTTTGGTCTTTGATCCATTTTGCTCCAATATACTTATTATATATGATGTTAGATAGGCTTCAACTTAATTATTTTGCATGTGGATATCCAGTTTTCATACTATCATTTGTGGAAAAGACATATTGGGTTCATATGGAATCTCAGGGAACCCCAAATAGCTAAACTCATCTTGAAAAGAAAGAACAAAGGCATGTGGGTCATGGGTATAGAATAGGGAGCCCAGAAGTAAACCCTCACCTACAGGGTCAAATGATTTTCAACCAGGTGCCAGTTGTTGCTACATTGCAGTTTGTCTAGATAATAACCATTGTGCTTTTCACAGAGCCGGAATGCTCCCGGCAGACCCACTCAGAACAGCTGCAGCTCCATCCCTACCCAATGGTGCACCCCCCAAACAGGTGCTTTGTGCTCCTGTCCTTAGTGACCAGGCTAGCATCTTGCTCCAGATGAGACAGTGGGAAGAATCAAGGCAGGGACATGGGGACACAGGTTTACATCAGGAATCAACAAACTATAGTTCATGGGCCCAATGTGGCCTATAGCCTGTTTTGCAAAGAAAGTGATGTTGGAACACAGCCATACTCATTTATTTATGCATTGTCTGTGTCTGCTTTTATATTACAAGGATAGAGTGGCATTGTCCTGACAGGGAAGGTATGACCCATAAAGCTTTAAATGTTTATTATTTGACTCTTCACACACAAGGTGTGTTGACCCCTGGTAGAGTTAGAAAGTGAGTGCTCTAAGGAACATTTTTTTCAAATACAGAGGATGTCGGCATATTGAAGATAAACTGCATACTTATCATCTTTTGATTTCTCTACCTTGATCCTCCTGGTATTAATATTTGAACATGGCTAAGATGAATTTACAAGGAAAATATTCTTTTCATGAATATATATTCCAGATGATATCTGACAGTACATTTCTGTAGCCCTATGAAATGGATTATAAAACAATCTAATTTTGCTCAGTAATCTATCCTGAGTTTTTTGGTTAACTATACTTTATTCCTTAATTTATCATATCAAACAGACATCTAATTTGTAGTGTCACTGTTACTGTTCTGCTTCAAAGAATATAATAAATAGATTCAAAGAATAACCTCAGAGCTCTCCATCCGCACAAGGAACTCTTGAGTTTTACATTAGTGGAAGGTGCTTGTGACTGTCCTGATTTGAGTCTTCCATTCTTCGCTGAAGAATCATACTCCTGGAAGGCTTGCATCTGAAATTCAGTAGATCTCAGCAGCCTAACAGCAAAGAAAGATTTTTTTTTAAGTGTGTTCCTTTTTTTTATACAGCCATTTTTATTTTCCTAGCAAACTTGTGACATGTACCAAGTGAATTGGCCTCAAATTCTGGTTAGTAGAGATCTGGAGAGGAATTCTGCTCAGTTAGTAAGAAACAGACAAAAACCGGGTATCCGTCTAGCTTCTGCCAGACCGATCGCTCTTCTTAGAAAATATATATATGTAGTGGGTAAAGGTTTTAATTCCGACACACCATCCTGGATCTTCAAGCTCACTCTGCAATGGTCCCAGGCCATCGTGGATGCAGGCACCTGGGCACCTCCGCCCTCCCTCCTCTCCAGATTGCTTTGCCCTTCCCAGCACAGGTCTTGTGAGCTTTGGGAGGTGCCTAGAAGCAGGGAAGAACATTTACCTCTAAATTGTGATGTTAAGCTACTGATTAGGGATGAAGAAAGATAACTTAATCTTTGCGATCAACACCATGGAGAGCAGTATCTTCTCCAAAAGGATTTCCTGGCACTGCTGTCAGAAACTGGAAAGAAAGAGAGAGAGAGAAAGAGCGAGAGAAAGAAAGAGGGAGGAGGGGAGAAAGGGAGGGAGAATTGGAGGAACTAAGGGAGGAAGGAATTAAGGGATGGAGGGAGGGAGGATACAAATTAAGGAGCCATAAGGGCCTCTTAGTCAGTGGGTGTCCTTGTCTCCCTTTCATTGAAGGCCACTGCAATTTGTGTTTGAATGTTTTTACCAAACAAAAGCACACAAAGTGAACACACTCACCTTTGTTTTAGTCCTGTCACCCAACAGGAGTACCCTGAGGCTCATACATGTTACTTGCATCCTTATTGTTCATTTTCATTGCCGCAGGGCATTCCATGGTGTGGCCACACCACCACTGGTTTACCCATTCATGTGTTGATGCGCCTTTGGTTGTTTCCAGTTTTGAACTCTTACATGCAAAGCTCTCATGAACATTTGTGTATAAATCTTGGTATGAACTTAAGTTCTCTTTTCTCTTCGAGAGAAGAAGGGCTCCATTATACAGTAAGGAAAAGGATACTTAAGAAACTAGAAACTGTTTCTTAAAGTGATTTACCATTTCATGTTTCCACCTGCAGCCCATGAGAGTTCCTCCACATCTATACCAAAACTCGCTCAGTCTTTTTTCTGAGACATTCTTGTAGACATACTGACACATCCCTGTGGTTCTCAATTGTGGGAGGCCACGGTAAGGCTTGAGACGAGAACCAAACCAGGCCCTGACTTGTGCCTCCTTTAAAGGCTGAATAGCTGGGGGCACCTGGGTGGCTCAGTGGGTTAAAGTCTCTGCCTTCAGCTCAGGTCATGATCCCAGAGTCCTGGGATCAAGCCCCGCATAGGGCTGTCTGCTCAGCAGGGAGCCTGCTTCCTCCTCTCTCTCTCTGCCTGCCTCCCTTCCTACTTGTGGTCTCTGTCTGTCAAATAAATAAATAGAATCTTTAAAAAAAAAAAAAAAAGGCTGAATAGCCGAATAAAATGCTTAGGTCGATAAAGTCGAGTAGCACTGGGAAAGGGTCTGTGCTATGTGTTGTGCGCTCGCCTACGTGACATCCACACGTTCGCTAGTCAGATAGAGACGATTTGGTTGGGGTCAGAAATTCTTGGCTGGTCCTTGCTGTCCTTGCACGGGCTATAGACTACACCACTGTAAGACTGAGCTGTGCTTACATAAACTATGTCTTGAGTAGCCTTGAAGTCAGTACATCTGGCGCTAGAAGGTCTGCTATTGATGTCTAGGAAATAGATAATGGGAAAGCTTGAAGGATTTTCTGTGCTTGTTGCAAACTCTTTAGTAATCAGCTAAAAATAGACACTTTTCTTATGAATGTTTCTGTTAGTTATAAAATGCCTCACAGCCTTGAATAAAATTGGCACTATTGGATATCCTCCTTGGTGCTCCTCCTGCCCCCATCTCTTTGTCTCTTAATTTCTTTTCAGCATCCTCTTACCCTCACGTTCCTGGTCGACTTGTCGTGCCGGCCGCGACACTCAATCACATTTACCTAATCACTGATAATGTTCAAAGATTTTTCTCAATATGTTTGTCACTTACATATCTTCTTTAGTGAAATGTCTGTTTAAATGTTTGCTTCTTTTTAACTGAGGTGGGTTTTTTTGTTTTGTTTTAGTTTTAGTTTTGAGAATTCTTTGTATATTCAAGATATGAGATGTTTTTCAGATACATGATTTGCAAATATTTCTCTCAGTCTGTGTCTTCTCTTTATTACTCCTAACAGTCTTGAAGAACAGATACATTTAATTTTGATGACATCCAACTTACAGAATCTTTTACATAGCTCACAGATTTTGATTCATAGCTAAGAAATCTCTACCCACCTCCAAACCACACTTATTTCTCTTCTAGAAGATTGGTGCTTTCAAGTTTTTCATTTAGGTCTACAATCATGTTGAATTAGTTATTGTGTTTGACTCAAAGGATAGATCTGACTTTACTTTTTGTATGTGGATAACTAAGCATTCTAGCACAATTTGTTAAAAGAGAGGTTTTTTTTTTTTTTTATTTTTCCTCTGCTGGATTGTCTTTGCATTTTTGTCAAAATCCAATTTCCATATATGTGTGGGTCTCTTACTGGACTCTATCCAGTTACACTGGTCTGTCTTGATGCAAGTACTACATTCTCTTAGTTACTATAATTTTGTAATAAACATTGAAATCAGGACACATTAGCCCTTCAATTTTGGTTTTTGCTTGTTTATTTTTTAAATTTTTTAATTTTTTTATAAATGTATTATTATCCCCAGGGGTACAGGTCTGTGAATCGCCAGGTTTACACACTTCACAGCGCTCACCATAGCACATACCCTCCCCAATGTCCATAACCCCACCTGTTTGTTTGTTTTTTGAAATTGTTTCTGTTATGTCAAGTCCTGCTCATTTTTATGTGAATTTTAGAATTTGTTTCTCAACTTCTACAAAAACAAAACAAAACAAAACAAACAAAATCTACTGGAGTTTTGATTGAGATTCTGTTGAATTCGTAGATAAGTTTGAGAATAATCAACAACTTCATAATACTGATTTTTTTGACTTCCAAACAAGCTATTTCTTTCCTTTTATTTAGGTCATCCTTAATTTCTCACAGCCATGCTTTTCTTAGCTTTCCATGTACAAGAGATCCACATCTTGTGTTGGATTTATCCCTAAATATTTCATGTTTTCTGATATTCATAAATGATTTTTATTTGAATTTCTGAATGTTAGTTTCACCTATATAGAAAGTGGATGGTGGGTTCTTTCTTTCTTTCTTTATTTTGGAGGGGGGAGAGAGGCTAGCAGTAAATACTCTAGGCTTTCTGAGCCACATATTGTAGTTGTTCCGTATTCTTCTTTAGAACTTGTAAAATGTAGAAGCAAAAAAAATTGTATGGACCACCTTCCTGAAAAAAGGGCTTCAAATTGGCCAATACGATAGTTTCATTGTCAACACAAAAAAATGCAAATACAACCCCCAGCTCACATGCTATACAAAGAAGACCATGGGCCAGTTTTCTCATTCGCACTATGGTTTGCTGACTCTTGGAGTGTAACTGACTTTTGTACCTAAATCCTATATCCTGAAAATCTTCTCACTCCCTTACGAGTTGTTGTAGCTTTGTATGTGTGTGTGTGGTGTGTGCGGCATGTGTACATGTGTGATGTGTTGTGTGTGTGTGTGTCTGTGTGGTTTGCTTGTGTGTGTGTGTTGTGTGTGCGTGATATGTATCTGTTGTGTGGTATGTGTGTGTATGTGCGTGAGTGCATGTGTATGTGGATATGGACATGACTCCATTCTTGATTAAACTCTAATCAGGCTCCCAGGAGCTCCCTCTGGATCTCGGCATTGGCATCTGTCCTGGTCAGGCCTGCATGGCCCCATGTAGCAAGAATCTTGCTACTCGGGTTTAGAAAGAAGCCCTCACCCTGGATATATGATCAGACTCCTCCTGCCCCAGGTGATGTCTGACCAGCCTGGCCTGCCCTCAGCCAGAATCCTGCCCCATCAGTTTAGTCCCACTCCCCCCTCACCCCCGTTGTCTCCTCTTAGTGGATTTCCACCCTGCTCAGTGGCCATACAACCTCACTGTCCACGCCATATTCAGAAGTAAGCCCAGTTCAATACCAAGGTCTCTTTCCCTATTGCAAGAGCTCCTGAATAAGCTCTGCTCTCGTTGCCTTAACTTCTGCCCAGCAACGGTGCTAACAATTTCATTAATTTTCTACAAGCAAAATTGAGCTGCCTGCAAACAAAGAAAGTTTTATTTTTTTATTTCCAGCCTGGGTGCCCTTTGCTTCTTTTTCTTGCCTGATTGCAACATGCAATTTTGAATGGAAGAGAGGAAAGTGAACACCCACATCCCGTTCGTGATCTTGAAACTCGGAGGAAACACAATGATCCTTTTTCCACTTACATTATACTGATTGTAGGTTTTTCACACATTCTTATTCTGGTCGAGAAAGTTCCTTCTATTCCAAGTTTACTAAGAATTTTTATCAGGAATGAATGTTGGATTTTTTTTCAAGTTTTTTTTTCTCCTATTTCTTTCTAGTATATTAATATTGGTGAATCTGATTTCTAAGTCCGTTTAAACTACTGGTATAAACTCCATTTGGTTGCAAAGTATTGTCATTTTCCTATATTGTCAGATTTGATATCCCAAAATTTTGTTCATAATCTTCTAATATATGTTCATTGGGGATATAGATACAGTTTTATTTTGCTTCTTTTCTTATAAATTTTTTTTGTTTTTTAATTTAATTTTATTTTTTCAGTGTTCCAAGATTGTTTATGCACTACACCCAGTGCTCCATGCAATCCGTGCCCTCCTTAATACCCACCACCAGGCTCATCCAACGCCCCACCCCCACCCCTCCAAAACCCTCAGTTTGTTTCTCATAGTCCACAGTCTCTCATGGTTTGTCTCCCCCTCCAGTTTGCTCCAACTCACTTCTCTTCTCCATCTTCCCATGACCTCCGCGTTATTCCTTATGCTCCACAAGTAAGTGAAACCATATGATACTTGACTCTCTCTGCTTGACTTATTTCACTCATCATAATCTCCTCCAGTCCCGTCCATGTCGATACAAGACTTGGGTGTTCGTCCTTTCTGACGGCTGCGTAATACTCCATAGTGCATATGGACCACATGTTTTCATAACGTTTTTGCGTTTGGCGTCCGTGTCGTACCGGCTTTACGGAAGGACACGGCAAACGTTCTTCCTCTGCAGTGTTCCGGGTTTGCGTACATTAGTATCACTGTTTCCTCAACTTTTTGGTCCAGTGGACCAGCAACGTCTTCAGAGCCTGGAGTTTTCTGTCTGGGAGTTTTTTAAACGGCAACATCTACAAATTTAGAGCTACCCAGGTTTTCTGTCTTCTTCAGTGAGCTTTGGTTGTTGGTGTCTTTTAAAGAATGTGTCCACTTCATTCATGTTGTCAAATCTATTGATACAGAATTGCTCATATGGTCCTTTTATCTTTCTCCTATTTATAGCATCTGTGGTGATGTCGCCTCCCTCGTTCACAATATTAACTTTCAGTTTCCCTTTTTTCCCAGAGGTTTATCAATGTGGTTGATCTATCCAACAAACCAACTTTTATTGATTTTCTGCATGGTATTTATTTTATTGGTTTCTGCTCTGATCTTTATTATTTTCTATTTTTTTAAATTTACCATGGGTTTAATTTGCTTTTTTTATTCTTAGTTTTTAAGGTAGAACCTGAGGTCATTGAGACCTTTCTTCTCTTTTAAGATAAGTAATTAATGTGATAAATTCTCCTTTATATACAGCTTTAGCAACATCCTACAAATTGTGATGTTGCATTTTATGTCACACATTTCATTTTGATTCAAAACACTACTTTCCATTTTGGCTTATTTCATAAATACACCTGTTAGTCGTTATCTTTCAATTATACCTTCTTCGGGGTTGACAGTCAAACACGGTATTTCCTCCCAATGGCATGCTGGCACCTGAATAAACTCTATTTATTTCTTTCAGCTTAGCTTGTCTTCAGGGGGGTCATGCCCGAGTTTGTATGCACCCACCTAAACTTCCCTTGGACTTAGGGCTGCCTGTGTGTAATGTTCCTGCTGTGGAGTCAGAGACGGCTACTGCAGCAGCGCCTTCCATCCTTCGCCAGTGGGACTGAACTGATTCCTAAGTCTTTTACTTTGTGATGAGAGATGCGGCTTGGCACAGCCATTCACTCCCTACGATTTAGTGCATCTATTACCCTCCTATTTCAAGACTGCTAGACCCAGGGGCAATTTGGGAATGATAAAAGCTCTAAAGATTTCTCTTTCCTGAAAATGTAAATGTCTCCTAAGCCATAAAACATGATTTACCAAATTTCGTACCTAGTATTTCTTAAATCTACATTTTAGTGATATGGAATAGGTGATACCGTGTATCCTTTTCCATTCCTCCTCAACGTGCTGCCGTCTAGAACCTCTCTGATGCTCAGGATGCCCGAGGACGCTTTATGGTGGGTAGGGAGAGAGTCATTTAATCTTCAGGTTGACATAAGAGAGCCTTATTTTCCCAAAGACCAAAGACTTCTTAGTTTGCTGTAGAAAGCGCTCAGGGCAATGTCCTCAATGTACTAGGTTCTGCATTTAGACACACAGACTTCATAGAAAAGTCGTCCCGCCTCCTGGGCTTTAGACTTGAATGTAGGGGTGGAAGGATCCTTCCAATATGGCTTAGGAGGGGGGAACAAGACTGGCAGAGCTAAGAACAAGGGGCCTCTGAGGAGCCAGCCTGGGAGAGGGCTCCAGGGACGGCTGGCCTTCCTGGGGAGTGTTTGCCCCTGGGCCACCCCAGTCCTGGGTCAAGGACAGCCTCACAGAATCTTGGTCTTGTCAGCACTGGGCTGGGTCAATAACAGCTCTTGGGCTCCTAGGAAATCCTCTTGCTCTCATCCTATCATGTTGGCCTGTTTTCTCCTTCTTCCTGTGCCTGCCTCTGTGGGTGCCCTGGCCTGGGCCACCTTGCCGGCCAGCTCCATGGTTTTCATTTCCAGAACCATCTGGGCAATGGCTTCTGGGTAATGGATTTACCAAACGAGCTGAACAGGCAGCTCCAGGTCTGCATCCCCAATGGTCACAGAACCCATCTGCTGGCGGGGGCTGCTCTCTGTGCGTGCTCTTAAGACTAGTTTCATACCCACAGACCTTTATGGCTTTACTCGTTCAGTTTTCAGTCTGGTAAACATTTTACAAGTTAGAGGACAAACTATTTTGTGTCAAGGACTGGAACCTGTGCAGACAGAATATGGTTTTGCCTTACATTTTGGAATATGTTTACTAATATTATAATAAGATTGTGACTTGCCAATAGGAAGTGAGATTTTTAAAATTTATTTATTTGAGAGAAAAAGAGCATCACAAGAGGGGGATGAGCAGAGGGAGAGGAAGAGAATCTCAAGCAGAGGCCGCCACCCCCTCTCCATGCCCCTTCTCCCCCCTTCTTGAGGTCGTCATCCAGTGTCACCTTCTCTGGGGAGCCCATCCTATTCTCTCTGTCCTCTCTCCCTCCCCCTAATTCTGTTAATTCTTTCTTTCTTTCTTTCTTTCTTTCTTTCTTTCTTTCTTTCTTTTTCTTTCTTCCTGTGTGTGCAATCTGCAATTGATCTGCTTATGAAACCCTGTCCTCTGCCAGGTGGGAGCCCCCCAAACACAGCAGCTGAGCCTCCGCCGTCGATGGGGGGCCAGCAGACCCCAGCGGGGCAGTGCCCTGAGAAGGCAGAGGGACGCAGTTTCCCACCCACCGCGCTGGGTTTGGGGACTGGGAGTGGGCAGCACCCCGTGGGGTCCTCCAAGGCGCCGGCCCTGGAAGGAGGGGGAGGTGGGACCGAGCGGTGGCCCCGCAGACAGGACTGCCGGGTTTGGAACACTTTCTGGCTAAACGCAGCTGCGCATCCTGCGTTTTGTGTCCCTGGGACTCAACCTAGAAGCCGGGAAGCAGGGAGATCGCTGGCTGCGCGGCTCTGCGAAGCGGGGCGCACGGAGTGAGCAGGACGGGAGCCGTGGCCAAGACCCGCGGCGCCCATGTTTGCCGCCAGACGGACGAAGCCAGACGGACGAAGCCAGCTCCAGCGCGGCTCCGGCGGGTCTGATTCCCGGGGCCGGTTTTGGCCACGCAGCTGAGATGGGGCGCGCGGGCCAAGTCCTTCCGAGGAAGGAGAGCGGACGAAGCCCACCCCCAGCCCCACCGTAGTGGTGACTGTTTCACCCAAATTAGATGAGGCCGAATTAATGATCAAAACACAAGAAAGCTCCCCAGAACAAACACCGTGCGGGATCCAGCTTTTGGGGAAACAGCCTCTTGTTTGGGGCCAACCTTGCAGCTGATGGGGATTCTCTGGTGAGCTTTCCTGGGGGACATCTGGGAGGAGGGGGCTGGAAGGAGCCAATGTGGGGGCCCCAGCCGTGGACCGAGCCACACAGAGGGGCCGTCCAGGCGGGGCAGGAAACAGGGCCCTGAGGATCCTGACCTGAGCATCTTGGACAGCAAACCAAGGATCCCTTGAGCACCATCTCCCTGCCCGGTGAAGAGGTCTCGTGAAGCCTCATAGGACAAGAACAACTCCCTGGGGCCCATTACAGCTCTTTCCGGGATAGATCTGGGTTTGTGGTTCCTGTTTTATTTAGGGCCAGGAAGGAGAGAATTACCCCCGAAGGTTGATTCTTTCCTTCTGGAGACAATTGTGCGCCTGCCCCTCCGCACCTTCACACACCCCCATGCGGTATGCAGGAGTCCTCCGAACCCCAGAGCTTCTTCCAGTCCAGTTGGCATTACCAAGTCTGGCTTCGTTTCCACTGCTTGGGAGGCCTGGTGTTCCTTTGAGCAGGTATCAGGGACCAGATGCCCTGCGGCAGGCCACACTTGCCAGCTCCCAGTCCCCCAACCTTTGCTCCGCTGATCTTCTATCCACTTGACCTTTTGCAGGTCCCGCAGCAGGAGGGGTGGTAGAGGATTTCACTGTTGACCAAGGCTGAAGAGATTCTAGGGTGCGGACGTTCCTCTGTGCCCAAGCTCTGCAGTGCAGGTGGCCGTGGTGCTTTAGCATGGCATCAGGAGTCCTTCGGGGAACATCCGGGACATGTCTTGTGGCCCTGGGTTGGGTAGGAAGGTGGCTTGTCACCGCCCCAGTCCCTGCAGTGTTTCCATTACCATGGACAAACTTCTTGTCCTCTTTCCCTGTCATGATCCCAGAAGTTTCTTTCTGTGTAAGATGCCCTGGGACTGTTGGAAACACAGCCCATGGGAAGGGAGGCTCGATTCCTGATTCCTGCCCAGACATCATAACTTGTGTCAGACTTCTGAGGAAAACTGATGATCGGCTGAGACACTGGAAATGGGATGTCACTGAAGAAAGATGGTTCTTCCTCAGCAAATTCAATATAAACCCATTCGCGGCTTCGCACACCTGTGACTGGAAAATCCGCTTTCGTAAGACATGCGACCATCAGGTTTCATTAGGTCTGAGATGCCCATCGCTTTGCGGGCTTTGAGGGTCTCCCAGCAGGGCCCTGTTTCCCTCTCCTGGTGATGTTCCCTCTGGACCTGCAAGAAAATGAATGCCGGCTTCAGAAATTACCCTCTAAGTCCTGGCAGGAAGGCTATTCTGGCTAAAGTCCACCTTCCAACTGATTAAAACAAAACAAAACAAAACAAAAAGATGGGGGAACTTGGGGGTATGGAGTCAGGCGTTAAGAATATAACCTTGAGGGGCGCCTGGGTGGCTCAGTGGATTAAGCCTCTGCCTTCGGCTCAGGTCATGATCCCAGGGTCCTGGGATCGAGCCCCGCATCGGGCTCTCTACTCAGCGGGGAGCCTGCTTCCTCCTCTCTCTCTGCCTGCCTCTCTGCCTACTTGCGATCTCTGTCTGTCAAATAAATAAATAAAATCTTAAAAAAAAAAAAAAAAAGAATATAACCTTGATAAAAGGCAGGAGGTGAGGCAGAGTGTTGAATTGAGAAAAGAACGCGTAATTGTGCAGGATGCTTAAATTCCTGAGAATCCTGCGTCTGTACACAAGCAGCTGATGGGGCTGAGAAAAATCTTTCCTATCCGGTGATGAAGGCCGGTCTCCTGAGGACCTTTTCTCCAGTAATTGGTCACGGGCTCCTTCGTTACTGCATTTTCTCACACGTAGTAAGGCTGAACTCCCTTAGGCACGGTCTGCGGCTTGTTCACGCCGCGCAGTTACTCTGAGCCTGTGAGGTCCAGCCCGGAGAGCTGCACAACGCGGGGGCTGCTGAGGCTCCGCAGGCGAGGCCTGAAGCACTCTCAGCCTCCGCGGCTGGACATGCCAGCGTTGCCCTCCCCGTACCAGCGTCTCTCTGCGTCCTGGTTTGCCCCGCGAGCCCCTCCACCAGCGCCCCTGCACGCGTGCGCCAGCTTCGGATTTCCTGCCCGCCCCCCCAAGGTCTGGGCGTCGTTACTGCGGAGGTTTTTCCACCCTCACCCCGGTACGGCTGCCGCGGGGACGACGGGCTGCCCTCCTCCTGGCGGCCAGCAGAGACAGGGGTCGGCCGCGCTCTCTCGGCTCAGCCCTGGGTGGTAACGGCCGGTATCGCGCGGACTTGCCGAGGCTTGGGGCAGGCGCGCCGCTGCCCGCGTCCCCGGGAATAACTCGGGTTCCCGGGAGGTTTCATCTCCACCCGCCTCGCTCCCGAGACCCCTCACTGCGGTCACACGGGCCGAACTTAGCCGCCCTCTACGCAGCGTTTTACCTGGCGGGCAGGAGGGAGGCCAAAACACGTGCGGCGCCTTCAAGCACCTTTCGTGGAAAACGCGGAGCCCCGACCGTCCCGTGCTTGGGGAAGATGTTCAACACCATTCGCTGGCAAGGGACATCTCCCTTCCCATCGACCTCATGTGTCTCAACTAAAACCAAAATGATTCAAAACTATGTCAGACTCTCTGGTAAATATTCCCCAACAATCCTCAGTATTTGCAGATTCCTGAATTTTAAAAAATTTCTAAAGTCGTTTTTGTTAAGAAGATCAAATTATTAAAATGCATGATTCACAGAGCATGCTGGTGTGGAGAAGAGACAGTTCCCTTCAGCCGAAGACTCCAGTTTTAGTGTTGGAACTGGGAACTAAAAAGCAAAAATATCCTGAGTACCGCTGCTTTAAGATAACATGACTCTGGTTCTTTAAAAACAGAAGTGTGGGCGTACGACATTTCACTGCTGCTCCTAGGGAAGTATCAGCTGCTTGGACTAATGATCTAATTTAACCAAAGTCACCAACTTCTATTTTACAGAGACTGGAGAGTGGAAAATTGTAACCTGTATATCATACTCCACCATTTTAACAGAATTGCCAGGAAATTTAGCTCAAACCTACTCATTGACGCTTAATCCTTATTACACAAACAAAGTGCTTCCAAGAGCCCTTCTGGGCTGTCCTGGTCTCTGAGAAACACTAAATGCCAGTGACATGGGCGCTATCTGTGACAGTCTGTATCTTCTGCAGTCGTTCCTTCACAGAACGTGTATCTTAAAATCAAGGGTCTTTCTGCCGGGTGAAGTTGAATGAGGCTACAGCTCTCTCACTAGGTGCTTACTTATCGCAGAAATCTACGTAAACGGGAAGGTCTGAGGTTTACTTCCCAGGTGAACGTTCTGGTTCAGGAATAACACAGCTTATATCACATAAGATTATTTTTCAAAAGTGAAGGGGAAATAAAGTCATTTTCTGATAAATTTTGAAAGCACTTTTTACTCACCAACCTGCTTTAAACAAAACTCTAAAGGAAATTCTTCAGGCTGAATGCAAGAAATATGACAGTGATGTGAATCCATAGGGAGGAAAAAGGCCATTGGTAAAGAAAATTATGTAAATAAGTATACAAGACAATATAATTGCACATTTATTCTCCCTTCTTCTGTTAACAGATTTAAAAAATATATCTGTGGTGCCTGGGTGGTTCAGTGTGTTGAGCAACTGAGTCTTGATTTTGGCTCAGGCTGTGATCTCAGGGTTGTGAGATGAGCCCGGCCTTGGGCTCTGCGCTGCTGTGTGGCAGGGAAACTGCTTGATATTCTCTCTCTCCCTCTTCCTCTGCCCCATCCCTTGCTTGCATGTCTGCTCTCTCTCTCTCTCTCTCTCTCTCTCTCTCAATAAATTAATAAGAAGTATACATTATATATGTATTAGTGAGACTACAAAATACAAACTGTAAACTTTAATACATGAAACAATGGTAAAAAGGAGGCAGGTGAGAACAAGGTTGTATTGCAATGAGGAAATAATACTAGATGGTAACTTAGATACATATTAAGAAATGAAAAGAAAAGGTAAATAGAAGGTTAATACAACAAACTCTAGAAATATATATTATAGAAATATATATATTTCTATATATATTATACATATATTACATATATATATCAAAATATTTATCTAACGAGTTAATTTAGTTAAAATTAACTTAAAACTATAGAGTTGAAAATCATTAAAAGAATATTTTAAAACAAAAAATATCCTCTTAGTGCTAAAGAAGTTGATAAATGAGGAACAGAACATAAAGGACATAACACACAAAGGAAAAGAGAACAAAAGAGTCAATATAAATTCAACCTTCTCAATAATATTAAATATGAATGAATTAGACAACCCAATTGAATGACAGAGATTTTCAGATTGGACTAAAAAAAAAGCAAGATCCAACTTATATTCTCTCTGCAGTAGAAATTCTGGAGATTGAGTATACAAGTATATGGAAAGCAAAGGGATAGGAAAGGGTATACTAGCCACATAGCAAATCATAAAAAACTGCAATGTCTATGTTAACATCAGATAAAATAGATTTGAAAGCAAGACATTTCATTAGAGATAAGGGGAATATATTATAATGAGAAAGGAATAAATCCTTCACAGAGATATAACAATGATAAATATGTAGGCCTAGAATCAGAAGCCCAAAATATATGAAGGCAAACTTAACAGAATTCAAGGGACAAGTAGACAGTTCAACGATAGTGGGTGTGGACGATCAAAGTCTCACTTTCAGTCACAGGGAACAACTTACCGGAGGATCAGCTGGAATTCCTAGTCGGGAACAAACCGACTAGAGCTAACACACATCCACAGAGCCCTGCACTGGACCCCAACGGAGTATGCTTTCTCCCAACAGGCACACAAAACACTGTTCAAGGTGGGCCATCTGGTTAGCCATAAAAAAAGTCTCAATAAACTTCTAAAAGCTGAAATCATACAGAGTATTCTCTCTACAACAATGAAGCTAAATTAAAAGTCAACCATCAACAGAAACTTGGAACATTCACAAATGAGTGGAAGTTAATCCAGATATTCTTGAATAACAAAAGGATCAAGTTGAGGATCACGAGGAAAATTAGGGAATACTTTAAGACGCCTGAAAACAGAAATACAACATACCTAAACATATGGGAGTCCGAGAAAGCAGTGCTTACAGGGAAATTGACAGTTATTAATGCCTACATTAGAAAAGAAAAAAATCAATAACCTAAATTTCTGCCTTGAGAAATGAGAAAAACAAACTGAGCCCCAAACCAGAAGATAGGAAAAAAACAATGAAGAATAGTGTGGAAATAAAATTTTAAAAAGAGGAAAAGAGACAAAATCAACAAAATTAAAACTAAAATTAAATAAAAAATCGAAATTGAAAGCTTTTTCTCTGTCAGATTAACAAAATGAACAACTTTGGCCAGACCAGCTGAAACATCGGCTGAAATCAGCAACGATAAAGACGTATTACAACTGATCTTACAGATCTTACAAGGGAGTGCTCAGAACAGCTACCTGCCTACAAAGTAGTTAAACTTAGACCCAATGGGAAACTTCCTGAGAACACACAAACCACCCAGACTGACACAAAAGAAATACAAAGTCAGAATGGACCTGCAACAACTGAAGAACTTGGTCTGTAAGTAAAACACACTAAGGCGATCTCACCATAAGCCCCACCCCTGGCGTGGCACCTCACAGCTGGGAGGGAACACAATATCCGAGTTCTCCTTCAAGGGTGAAGGGTTCAACCCACACTGGGCAACCCGACTTGTAAAGAAGACTGGCACCCAAACCATCTGACTTTGATGAACAATGGGGCTTTGCCCATGAGACCATCAGGGCTATGGTGGACCGGAAAAATGGCTCTTGACAGGCTAGCCCACGGACTCAGCCAGCCCAGGAACCTGGGCAGCCTTTTGAAAAGCACCCAGGTTTTCTGTGAAAGGGACACATTTGCTATTTTTAGAATGAGTCTGAGGGCCAGGTACCTGCTGGAAGAAAACTCTAGGGAGAGAGGCTCGTGGGCACGTCTTCTGCTTTCTCCCTGCTTCTCTGAAGCCAGTGGGTACCATCTTTTTTCCTTTTCCAGGGGGGCCATCATTACACTCCAGCTGGTGGGTGCAATCTCACCTTGCTCAAGCTTGACAGCCTACATCTTTCTTTTTCTCTTTTTAAAACAGTTTTTATCTCTTTTCACTTTTTTCTTTTTTTTTCCCTTTTCTTCTCCTTTTCCCAGAGGGTGCCATGTCTGTGTTCCTTCTCTTCTTTCTCCAGCCAGTAGGTCCATCTTTGTGCTCTTCCCCTGAGGTGCAGTATCTTCCAGAAAGAAGATTTTACAGGTGTCCGGTGCCCTAGTGTTAATGTCCGGTGACCTAGTTTTTGTGACGCCACCTCGGGGTCACCCCTACATTGCCTGACTCTAGAGGCCAGGGAGCTTGTGTTTCTGGGTCCCATGTAACAGTGAAAGAGAGTTCTGGGCAGACTCCCAGTGCTCTGCTCAGATAGACAAAACACACCCCTGCCTTCTGGAGAAAGGGGTCTATTTGCTTGTCCACAAGCTTTAGCCTCAGGAGCAAGCTTCTGTCATACAGAAGTCCAAGGAGGTGCGTCCAAGGGAATGGAAGCCAGTGCACAACATCTTTGCAGTCTCCCCAGAGAAAGGCATTTTCTAGGAAAGAGTTCAAACCCTTAATCTGACACCCTGATTTTCGCAAACGCAGCAGGTGGATGCTTCAGTGGAAAACGCAGGATGTCGCTTACATCTCAATAGGAAGATAAGTAAGCAGAGGTGTGACAGAGGTCATGGGAACTACAGACCCAGGAGGAAGAGAGAAAGGCACAAAGGAAATGTCTGAATTAATAATTGTCGAGAATCTCTCCAAGTTCATGATAAACGTGGAGCCCCAGATCCAAGCAGCTCAGAGAACACCGGGCAAAGCAGGTGCCCAGAGCTCCGTACGCAGGCACACCGGATCTGAAGCACAGGAAATCACAGAAAAAGAAAAACCTTTAAAGAAATAAGAGGGGAAAAAACTAATTATGTACAGAGAAGCAAGGGAAGCGTCGTGTTGGACCTTTTCTTTAGAAATTGCACAAGCAAGAAGAAGAAAGTGTAATATTTAAAGTGTTGAAAGGAAAAATAAAAACAGAAACAAAAAGTCACCAGCCCGGAATATTGTATCCAGCAAACTGATGCTTTAAAAGTAAAGGAAAAATACTTTCTCCTGCAGATGAAAGTCAAGGAGATTTTTTTTTTTTTTTGCCAGTGGAACTGGCTTGCATGAAATATTAAAAGAAATTCTTTAGGAAGAAGGAAAATATTGGTCAGAAACTTGGATCTACATAAATAAAGGAAAGGTTCTGGAGAAGTAAATACAGATAAAATCTCTTATTTCTCTTATTCTTTTAAAATTTTTTACTTTGATTTTTTAAAGATTTTATTAATTTATTTGAGAGAGAGAGAGAGAACATGAGTGGGGAAAAGGGCAGAGGGAGAGGGGGAAGGAAGCTCCCTGCTGAGCAGAGATTCCACAGCAGGGCTCGAACCCAGGACCCTGTGATCATGACCTGAGCTGAAGGCAGATGGTTAACTCACTGAGCCACCCAGGTGCCCGTCCTCTTATATTTAGTCAATTAACCAAATAACAGTTTCTCCAAATTACTAATAATAGGATTTAAGAGTAATCAGTAGAAACTCAGGGAAGCTCCTTTTTACAGAAGTCAGTTCAAAGAATCTAGGTCAGCCGTTCACATGTTTACTCCTCAGTTTTGCCTAACATTTTCTCACCTCTTAACTTAAGCCCATGAAACATATTCAGGCTTTCTATAGCGGCTCATCTTCTTATTCTTCTATTTACTTAAAATATGGGCTTGGCTCTCGACCTACTTCTATTTGTCTAGAAATAAAAGGCTGCCCCTTGAGAAGGGCATGTGTATTGTTCTTATCTGTTTTACTGAGGCTGCTGTAGACGAAGGTATTGTAAGGACCTATTTAGCCAGAGCGACTCCATCTTGGTTAAAAGCCATTTTGTTGTTTGTGCAGTTTGTGCACTTAAATGAACCTGCCCCCCTTCCCCCAGAGAAACTTACTTAGAAGCAAGTCTGGGAAACTAGTAAAAAATGGTCAGCTAGTTCCTAATAACAGAGCCCAGAATACAAGGCCAGGTCAGCCAGTTCTTGATAACAGAGCCCAGAATACAAGGACGAGTCGGGCCAGGTGGAGACATCCAATCAGTAAGAAACACACATACTTTCCCCCTAACCACCAAAGAATGCAAACCCCGCCCTTTGGGCGCCCACCTTGAGCACCAACTCTGACCAGAGTAATAGGTTGGGTCAAACAGCTACTATAGGGTAAATTGTAATCCAATTGGCCACCTGCGCGTGACCTAACATGACTACAATCTCATTGGCCACCTGTGTGTGTGGCCAGACTTTTGCTCTCTAAAAGGTAGTCTGTAAGATGAGGAGGGGTCGCCCTCTTCGGAGCGGCCCTGGCCGGTCAGTCTGACTTCTAATGCTTGGCACAGAATAGAGCTTTGCATAACTTTCACCTTGTCTCAGTCTCGTTCCGCTGGCCGATCAGTCTGACTTCTAATGCTTATCATAAAATAAAGCTTTAAATAACTTTCACTTTGTCTCAGTCTCGTTTCGTTTAATAACGGACCTAATAGTATCAAAAAAATATCACTCTCAGTTGATATAAAAGATCTTTATTTCCTCGGTCGCTCTCTTCTATGGGAATTTCTCTAACTATAAGGCATCAATGATCTTCTAATTATCATCTGAAACTGAAAGTAGGAGAAACTCATCCTGGGAAAAATAGTATTTGCTCCTTAGATTTTCTCCTGAAGGAGAGGTGGACTCCAACTGGCATTTAGATACAAGAGTTGACCCTGGAAAACTGAACGCAACCTGTGAAGTGAGGGGCGTTACTCTAAACCAGCTTTATCCCATCTTGCCGTCTTCGTACACTTTTACTGCATCAAATGGGCCTTTCTCATCGCCTACGGATATTGTAGACAGAAGCCAGAGCTGTGTTCTACAGTTCAGGTCCTACAAACCTGATGCAGGCCAGTCGAACACTCCAGTCTCAAATCCCAGGCCCACCCTCTCTCCTCCCATGGGCCAGGGCAGGGCATCAGATGTGTGGCTCATGCCCCGTTAGTGCACAGCTAGGTGGTCTGCTCACTCACAGCTCCTCTGACTCATACACTATGAGAGTGAGGGCGTTTTGAGATCCCACTGGCATGGGTTTGGACTTTGGTTTTCTCTGTGATGAGACCACATCATGGTCTCCATGATTCCTCAGATGATACCCAGTGGAGAAATTCTAATCAGGTACAACCAATCCACCCAAATCCCAACCCAATTCATATGAATTCCATCAGGCTGCTGTTAAAAGTACTCCCCAATTCTCTATAAGTCAGGGACTTCTTACTTTAAAAAACTTGCGAGTTTCTCTTAAACCAAAATTTTGTAGATAACTGAAAATACAGGCAGAGTCAAATGTTCTCATGTTGCTGTTACCGGACAGGCAGTCCCGCTGGAGCAAATGGAAGGAACGCTGGGCCAAGTGTCATCCCGCGTCCAAGTGCGGTAACGACAGGTCAACAAACATTCAAGAAGCATGAAAATCCTACGTGTGTGCGTACACACCTTCATCGATCTGTACGTACACACGTGTCTCTGCACGTGCACAGTCACGCTTGAATAGTACACGTGCTTCAAGATAGGTGGTCGCAGCCAATGGCTTCCTCAGGCAAGAGCTCAAGAGACTGATACGTGTATAAATTCTGTTCACTGGAGAACTGTCATGTCTGCGATTTGACTTCAGATTTTTATCTGCAAAAGGCTTTTTGTCCCCAAGCCCCATCATTACCATACGTGACAATAGCGGCCTTCCTTTGCCAGCACCTGTGCTGCCACCATCTTCTGATGGCACTGGAACAGGAGCAAGAGAACTGCCCCACCCTTGCTCAGTCCCATGGTTGCTCAGGACTGGTCCAGTCCAGTGAGGCATGGTGCGCTCATTCTGTTCTCTCCGTAAAATAACACACGGTCAAAGTCTTTGTGGAATTGTGATTCTCCCCAAAATTTGTTGACCTAATCCCCAGTATCTCAGACAGTGACCCTGGAAATAGGGTATTGTAGATAGAGTTAAGGTGAGGTCATCTGGGGGTGGCAGGGCCCCCTAACCCAATATGGCTGGTGTCCTGATAGAGAGGGGATTTGGATGCAGAGGTGGATATGCACATGGGGAGAATGTCATGTGAACTTGAAGGCAGAGATCCGGGTGACACGTCTACAAACCAAGGGGCACACAAGATTGCTAACAAACCACCAGGATCTAGGAGAGACACCTGACATAGATTTCCTCTAGCAGACTCAGAAGGAACCAGCCTTGCCGACAACTTGATCTTGGACTTCTAGCTTCCAGAACTCTGAGAAGATAAATAAATTTTATTTTTACTTGCTTCCTTTTTTAAGCAAACTAGGTAGCTAGCTAGAGACAAGATAAGGAACGTGGTGTCAGTATGATCCTGCTGGTGTGTGGGTAGGCGTGCTGGTTTGTGTAAGGGGGGAAATGGCTGGGTGTCTGGCTTACCTCTGAAATAGGATTGTGTGCAGGAAAAGGTGGGAAAAGAGAGCACATTGGATTTATCTTTTTCTCTATATTGAGTTCATATTATCAGTATTACACTTCATATTCCATTATATTTTAAAAATACATAATTATCATATTTGCATGATAAATAAAATCTACTGAAAATGGGCATACGACAGTCCTTACCTTGAGAAGTATATTCGAAGAACATGCTTTCCTCCTTACTGAGAGAAATGTTAAGTTGCGAAATATTCAAGCTCTTCTGAAGAAGTAAACAAGCTTCCTGACCTAATGATTTGCCTCAATTTTCCATTTTAGTTGCGGTGCTGAAATTTTTATTGCCAAAAGGTATATATGTTCCAGTTGTTAAGAAGAAAACCACAGGCCCAAAATGATGTCACTTATGTTAAGGACCCAAGTCAGTCAGTGGAATCTTAAAACCTCGGCTAAAAACAGTATCACCACTACCCTCCCCCTCCCATCCCCTGCCCTTTCACCAAGCTGACTGGAATTTCCTGGTCAGCACTAGGAGGTAATCCCTCCGCAGGCCCCTTCTGTTCCCCTCGGAGGGTGAGCTCCCCTGAAACAATGCATTCCTTGCTAATAAATTCCCTTTTTTCACCCTCTCTTTGCCTGTAAAAACCTCCCATTCTGCAGAGTTCTGTGAAACTCTCTTCTACTTGCTTCCTATGGGGGATGGGGACGCTGTCCTAGTCATGAACCATTTAACACAGTTAACTGGCGCTTTATATTTACTCAGCGGAATTTTGCTTTTTTAACACAAGTGTTTAGGTATTTGTTGATAATTGATCATTCCTACTCTTATTTTTACGTGCCTAAGAAGTTTTCTATGTCAACCCAAAAAGCTTCTTTTGTTGGCTTTTAATTCTAAAGCAAAATTTCAAAAATAAAACAAAGGAAAAAAAAACCTGAAGTTACTGAAATAACACGGTGGTTCTCCTGTATTTAATAATAAAGTGCAGAAACAACATTCTTAAAAACTCTCCACTAACCTAAGACAATTTGATCACAAATGAAAAAGAAAAATTGGAATTGCTAATTAAAATTGGGCTTTGTTTTTTTTCTTTTTTTTTATAATTTTTTAATTTTTTATTAACATATAATGTATTATTAGTCCCAGGGGTACAGGTCTGTGAATCGCCAGGTTTACACACTTCTCAGCACTCACCATATCACATTCCCTCCCCAGTGTCCATAACCCCACGCCCCTCCCTAGCCCCCCCAACCCTCAGTTTGTTTTGTGACATTAAGAGTCTCTGATGGTTTGTGTCCCTCCCGATAAAAATGGGCTTTGTTTTAGCAGGAACATCATTCATCAGTGTACATTCCAGTCAGTGCCTTTACATTCGGTTATTTGAAAATAGCCTAAGAAATGCATGTTTACCAGTTTCTCAAAGTTCAGCCTTATATGGATGAAAATGTCAATGCATATATTCTTTGCCAAGAATGAGAAATGCAGCTTTTAGCTTTTAAATTACACTTTTAAAAAAACGAATATATATTGAGGAAAGAGTCATTGCCTGGTAGGTCAAGTGGTATCAATTCCTTTAGATTTGCTTCTTTTTAGGTATACATCCTCTTGGAAAATCCACTTTTGATGTTTATCACTGGATGACAAGTGCCACTATAAACTGAAGATTTTTTTTATTAAATTAGCAAACAGAGTATATAACTTTCTTGCACTTTCAAAGATGTACTCCTGAAACAGCAAGCAATATTTCTGAAATGACAAGTGAGCGGATATTATGTTGCATTCAGCCATAAACAACTTCACAGTCCAAATAAAATCTACCCTATAAATTTTGTATTAAAATTGAGTGTCTGTTGGAAATTTATATTTTCCCCAGAATAACTAAGGGCATTTTCTTCTGCTTCTATGATCGAGAGTTATATTAATCGCACAAGGACTATCAATTTTCAGGTTCGTACAATAATATTAAAACTCTGTCTAAAAATCTCATTGGAGGTAGTGTCACCTAAGGCTCTCTGGTTTTTGAGGTGGACATAAACTCTCAGCCTGTAGTGGATGTCTGTGTTGTGTAAGTGAGTGATTTGTTTCTAGGCTGAGTAAAAGGAGTCAACAGAGAGAGAGGGATGAGATATGTGATATCTGGGATAATGATGGGGCACATTTTCAGAGTTGACAAGAGGAAACAATGAAGAGAACTGTGTGTGGAAAAGGCAGGCATCGCTGGAGATCTGCCTTAGGAAGAGGAGCTCCTGCGGAAGGAGACCAGAGAGCACTTTGAAGTTGGAAGAATGGAGTTTGTGGAAACACTTGCAGGTCCGTGCTCATCTAGGGAATTTAAAAAGAAAGAAAAACACAACAGAGACTGACTTCCATATATTGAGCAAAACTGTGGCAACAGGTGATACTAGAAATTATAAATTTGCAGAGGACTGAATTTGCTGCAGTTGATATCTTTTGGCATTTTTACCAGAACCCTAGAGAGGAGAGACAGGGGATCACTCAGGTTTGGGGACGGTCGTGATAGAAGCAGCCGGAAGTCAGAAGATGAAGGACCCTAGGTGAGACAGGCATTGCTACCAAAGTCCTGGCCGGAGATCATCGCAGTGGATGGAGAAGCCCAGAAGAGTGGAGAGACCCCCAAGGGCACTGGTCACAAGAGGCTGGAGGCAGTTTAGCAGAAACAACTGGAAGGGGGACAGGAAGCTTCTGCCCACAGGAGACCTCTCGAGTGTTGATGAGATTAAGGTGGTTCAGCCTGAGTTTGGAATGAAGTGTACGTCGAGGTTATTGAGTTAAACCCTAACGAGGACTATGCTATTTTAACCAAAAGCTTTCCTCCATACGATTTAACCTAGCTGTGTACCTTACCCCCGAGTTTTGAAAATCTTCATTAACCGTCTTGCTTACTTAGCATGCTTCAGAGCTCATAGGAGGTGGATGTCCCCTGTGGCGATGCCCCTCCATCACGCCGAAGCCACGGCTCTGTTCTGGTTATTTCCTATTTGCTGATCCTACTCTTCAGGCTGGGCCTTCTCTCCTGGGGGGAGAGAACATCACAGCTGTGGCTTGTGTCTAAGGAGCATAAAGTGAGGCACAGAGGTCTCTCACTCGGGCTGCATTAACGTACTCGGACTTCACTCACGAACCACAAGGACCATCTTTCACAATGTTCTGTGTCCATGAATCTGTCCCTTTATTATTTTTTTTTCCAAATCAGTTCCATTTTTAAGTTAACTGTAGGAATGAAGTGTGCCTACAGCAGCAGAGGCCAACCTTTCTCTGTGGTCCTTCTGATGCCTCATTATGTTGACGGTCATGAGCAGCGGGTACGGCCGATTTATTCTGGGAGATGAATGATTTATTCATTGCTATTTGGGTTCTGATCATCCTCTTATGTTCACGACGTTTGACAAGCACATTTCAGTGATGAAAAACAATAACGGGCTTTAATTAATGGGGTGTTTATTAGTGGTGAGTGCAAACAACGGCAGCCTGGTCCTTTCAGGTGTGTGACACTGGACAACCCTTAAAGCCAAAGTCAATGTTAGCTAATCACAAAGGCTCCTGCCCCAGAAGCCATAACTCTTATGTTCCCTTTAACTATTAATACAGTTACTTAAATTGTTCTGGCTCTACCCCATGCCCCAAGGTATACAACAGTCCATCAGATAGTTTAATACATAATCCTTCATTGATATTCAAAACTCCTGGAAGAACAGGACGTGGAGTGCTGCAGCCCCCACAACCCTGCATTCCCTGTAGCTGCTCTACATAAAAAATTAAGCAGCCTTTTAAAAACGCAGCAGTGTGCCGCAATGCCTTCCTGAGATGCATTATTTCCCTTTCCCAGGGAGGACTGGAGCAAATTTCCAATAAATCAAAAAGTTGGGACAAACCAAAGGATGTAGCCCTCGTTCTGTTTCATTATAATCATCCCAAACATTCCAGATCTTTCTTTGTTCCAAGGAAGCCACTTAGACACAGAGAGAGGGTGTGGTACCTGCCTGTAGCTTGAACACCGAGTGTTCCTTATGCTTGGAGTTGGGTTAAAGAGGACTGTACGGTACGCAGAATCGGTTTCTTCGGTAAATCATATTATATGACGGGGGAGTTTAACCGCTTCCTTAGATTTTCACATTTGTTTTCATAAAGGTCGAAGCACTGTTTGGGGTTTTAAATATAAATATATATTCCGATAATGATACCCTTACATTTCCTATTTTGTACGTTTGGTCTTGTCCCTACTTTCTTTATCAACTTGGCTGGTAATTTGTCTTTTTATAAATATTTCCAAAGCCAAGCATATCTCATTAATTAAGTCTGCTGTTTTATATTTTCCACATCACTAATCGTTTTTACTTTTATTTCCTCCTCACGCCTTCTTTTGGTTTATTTTGTTGTCTTTGTCTATTTTTTTTTTTTTTGGAAGCTGGGAATTTAATTCATTACTTTAATTATGTAAATGTTCATGCTGATAAGGTTAGTGCTATTAACTTCCCCCTGATCACTGCTTTCTGGGGTGTGGCTTTCTCATCACTTCAGTTTTAGAAAATTCTGTAACTTCATCTTTAATTTTCTCTTTCACCCAAGGGTTGTTCAGTAGGTTTATTAATTTCCAAGTGGAAAGGCCTTTGTGTTTTAATTTCTAGTTTTGTTGCAGATCAGAATGTGCAGGTGTTTCTATATGATCTCACACATGTGCGTGCACACACACACACGTCCCATGCGCACGTGAGAAATGAGAGTAACTGAGGTCAGGGTGCACATAAATGCACGTCCGTGAGATGTACCATACAGACAGTGCTCGTCAGGTCTCTGGCCTCCTACAAGTCGTTTGCTCACTTGGTCTGCCGTCTTCTACGAGACGAATGGTCACGTCTTTAGCGCGCGTCCAGCCATATTTCCTTCTATCCGCTGAAGCGGTTGCATCATAATGCTGTACCGAATTGTATTATATTTATATAAACACTGTGATGTATCGTATCTTCTGTGTTACTTGGTTCATAAGCATTCATGCACATTATACTTAGTGGATGGTGGCATTTATTTTGTAAAACTTTGTCCACTTCTTTGTTTTAGGTCCCTTTGAATCATTTCTTTCAGGTTTGTCTCTTGTATGGACCAGCTAATTGAGCCTTTCTTGATATTATCTCTTTTCCTTTCGATGGGTGAGTTAACTCCATCTACCATTACTGAGACGACTGACGTATTCAGTCTTATCTTTGTCATAATATTTTATAATATCGTATATCTTGTTATATTTTCTATGTTCTTTCTCTACCAAAGGTAATTGCCTTTTCTTCCTTTTCTTTTCTGATTTCAACCAACTCTCTTTTCAGTACTGCTTCATTTTTGTCCATATCTGTCCTTTTTTTTTTTTAAGATTTTATTTATTTATTTGACAGAAAGAGACACACAGAGAGAGAGGGAACAAAGCAAGGGGAGTGGGAGAGGGAGAAGCCGCTTCTCGCCGAGCAGGGAGCTCGATGTGGGGCTCGATCTCAAGACCCTGGGATCATGACCTGAGCCGAAGGCAGAGGCTTAACTACTGAGCCACCCAGGCACCCCCATGTCTGTTCTTTGTTTTTCAATTTCTAGTTCAAGCTTCTTTTCTCAACGCACTCAGACGTTTGTTTGCATATATTTATTTCCAAGAGGATTGTTGTCTTAGAGTTTTACTCTTTCCATTATTATTTCTGTGAGGAGAGTTTTCTTCAGTTGATTTGAGTTGAATTTTGTATTCTAAGACCTGACAATAATACCACCTTCTCCTTGTTAATCCTGTAGCTTTGGGGTATTTTACAAGATTCTTAGTTTAGAGACTTGCCTATCTGCCAGTGTAGCCACGTGGAGACACTCCAGTGGGTTATTTGTGGTTGTTTTTCATGGGAAAAATATTGCATGTCCTTTATCCCTTTGACTCTCTTCTGTTCTGCGGACTCCAAATTCCCCCCTTTAGCTCCGTGCCCTTTTCCACCCAGTGCTGAAGCAGCTTTCTCCGTCCAGTTTGCCTTTCTTCTTCCCAAGCAGCTCTGTGTCTTGAGGAATGCCTCTTCCAACAGCACGTACCATTGTCTCTTCTGTAAGGTTCACGGACTGACCCACCCAGACACATTTTAGTACTTTGTACATAGTACAAACCTAGTCTTTCTGGCAATACTTTTGCATCACATCTCATCTTCTGATAGCTTTCTTTTTCTCTCTTCCTCAGAATTTATTTTTATCCTGTTTTTGCTCATCAAAAAGCCCTTTAAGTGGCCTTGTTAAATTCAGGGGTAAGGGGAAAACATGAGAAAGGACAGATTGAAATTTATTGACTTTTTTTTTTCCTGTTTACTTAAAGATATTTTGAAGTTTGGGCAAGTTATTCTGAGGACATGGTTTTCGTGTAGCTGTATCTCCCCTTCTGTTCCACATGACCTTTGGAGAAAACACGAGAGACAGGAACGCGGCGTACTATTGTTTTTTCCTGCTGCCTTGTTACTCCTTTTGATACTGCTCCACAGACACCACGGGTCTGCATCTTTCCTTAGAAATCTTTTTTCTCTCTGTTTTCCACATCAAATAATTTCTACCGACCTATTCTACATGCACTGTCATTTTTCCCGAATCATCTCCATTCCAGTGTCAAAGCCATCCGTTGACAATTTTTAAAGATATTGCATGTTTACTTAAGAAATTGGATTTTTTACTTTCAGAATTTTTATTATTCTTTTTCATGATTTTCCCCTCTGAAAACATTTCTTTCTTTCTTTTCTTTCTTTCTTTCTTTCTTTCTTTCTTTCTTTCTTTCTTTAAAAGCTTTTATTTATTTATTTGACAGAGAGAGACCCAGTGAGAGAGGGAACACAAGCAGGGGGAGTAGGAGAGGGAAGCTTCCTGCCAAGCAGGGAGCCCGATGTGGGGCTGGATCCCAGGACCCTGGGATCACGACCTGATCCGAAGGCAGATGCTTAACAGCTGAGCCACCCAGGCGCCCCCAGACCTTTTCTTTTTAAATTGATCTTGAGCAGAGTTACAACGGCAGCTTTACAAATCATTGCCTCCGGATTCCCACATCTGTCAACTCTGGGTCAGAGTCTCCGAGTGATTTGTTTCCTAATGATAAGCAATATTCTTTTCATATATCGAGTAATTTGGGATCATCTCCTGGACAGGGTTAAAGTCACATGCAGAGACTGTTGTTGTCTGCTAAAGACTGTAGGATTTTGTTGTTTTACCAGGTAATTAACTTGATTGGACCCAAAAAGCAACGTCTGTCTTTCTAGCACCAGCCCACGTTCAGCTTACTTCTCAGTCCCATTCGCATGCGTGCTTAGATTCTGCACCATTTTAGCATCATTTGGTAATAAAATGCTTGCTCTCCAGTGCCTTCAGATAGGTTTTTTTTTTTAATTTGTACAATATTTATAGTTACTGTCTTAGAATCAGCCCAGTAGGAACTTCCTCTTTTGTTACCGAAAGTGGAACCTAGCATTACTTTCTGAAGTAAAATAATCCAAGTCCAAAGAAAAAACTTACATGAGAGATTTTTCCCCCTGTGGGACGATGTTCATAAGATCATCAAAGTTAGCAATGCTAACCCATCTACCACAACGAGGAAAACCTGGAATTATTTTTTTAAAATCCCCCGTAATTGCATTTCTGTCTTTGAGCTGTAAGATCGGAAGGCAATTCTCAGCAGGAATCTCGGGGTTGCGTACTCTCACTGCAAAGGGGAAATCGGTGAAGCACTACTGTGCACTTCCAAACGGTCGTCTCTCTTGCCATCTGTGAGAGTGTAACGTTTCTAGCTCTGGCTCGTAACTAGAGTCAGAAGCCAGGGGTGGAACCCCCTGATTTTACCCCATGAAGTCTTGCTCCTTAAATGAAGTAGTACTTTGCCACCATGTCTGTGTAATTACTAGTATCTTTAAGAGTGATAGACACACGACTGATGAATTTGTGAATGCTACATCTGAAACTAACGATGCAGTATATGTTGGCTAATCGAATTTAAATTGGAAAAATAAGAGTGATGGGATTTTTGGACTTCAGATTTTGTGTTTCTCAGGATAAGCCCACTACTACAGCTACCCAGATAATTTCGACAAGGACATATAAAATTAAAGTAAGTCACAATTTCATCACATTTTATTCTTATGATGCATTTTCTCAAACATTTTACAACTCAGAGTAACCTTGGTAAAGACATGAAGAAATGAGGCTCGGGTTAAGAAAATTTTCACTGACAGTTTTGGAACTTGAACGAAGTTTCCCCAATACAGGCAATGTTCTAGTTCACTGTCCTTCCCTTTCCCCTGAGGAAGGATGTCATGCTCAGTGTCAACTAATATGGAAAATTATTTACTTTGTAATTTTCCCACCTCTAGAAACATAAAAGAAAGTAAATCACCCTTAACCACCAGATTAAACGATACTTACTTTATTTGTTTTTTCTGAATGGTGTTTGGCTGGGGCAGGGGAAACTATCTGCCATGATTTGGCACCCTGGTTTTTTTTTTCCCTATTTATTTTCTTGTTATTTCCTGTCTACTTGTTTTCTTATTTTGTTTCTGCTGCAGATACTAAAGGGAAGCCAGATTGTTAGACATACTGCTATGTTGTAAACACAACTTGAATGAAAGAAATGGGGAATAAACATGCACAAGTGGAAGGGACTGGTGCTGTACCTACGGAAGAGGTCAATGCCCTAAACATTTCAGTTAATTAAGGGGAACTAAGATATCTGCATGTACTTTGGGTAAATGTGGCTGTTCATTTTTGGTTTTGATTGAATAAGACCAACGATGAGACATTTTTACGGAGTCGTGACTTTACAGTAGGATTGGTCACACAGATAGAAAGCAAAAAGAAAAAAAGGCAAAGTAAAATTAGTACTCTTGGCAGATTTATAAAAGTAGAGTAGATCATGCTGTTGATTCTTGAGCCGTCTTTCCCATGACTAGGAAGCGGATGTATTTAATAAAGGAGCAACTTCAGGTTGTTTTGCTGCTTTATATCTCCATGTGTTCACGAACATGCAGGCATGAAGCAACACTGTTAGTGTTCACAGTTCCTTCTGCACTCCGGACATATCATTGTCAGAATATTGCCCCTTAGCTAAAGAACACTCAGGCCGTGGAAGCCAGATAGAACACGTATCTCAGTAACACGCGCACGTCTTTTCAAAGGAGGAAAAGGGATTCTTGAAGCTCTTGGTTCAGACTCCTGAGGATAGGTGAGAACATTTGTAAATTGCTAGGAATAATTTTCACTAAGAAGATCAATAACTTCAGTGAGGACAAATAACTTAGAAGATGAGGCCACTGGTCAGTGTTCACTTGAGCAAAATACTTAGGAACTCTGAGCACTTTTAAAATCATAACAAAGCGATTAGGCAACTTGCACATTCTCGAGAAGACAAAGAGCCACCACCTACATTCAAAAGTATATTTTTTATTCAAATTTGCAGTTTAATATGTGAAATTTTTTCTTGTTATTTAAAAGAAAGTTAGGAAGATTTCAAGGATATAAGAGGATATAAGATTTCAAGGATATATAAAAACCAGGCTGCCAAAGGATAGAAGAGGAAGAAAGAGCATTGCTCCCATCTTTACGACAAGAAAAGTTGAGCAATATGCAAATCGATTAATCGAACCCATCAGAGAACTGAAGTTGGAAGGCAAACTAACCCAAAATCTAGGCAGAAATACTTGCCTGCAAGAAGAAACAGCTTGTAAAGCAGTAAAACGGGAGCTGTTCAGTGTTTGTAGTTTATGTCAAAACTAAAATGTATAAGAACAATGTATAATGGACGGCAGAGAAGAATGAGAAATGATCACATTTCTTATGCCACATGTTAAAAGGTATGATATTATGATTATTAACTCAAAATCATTTACATGCATGTATCATAAAAACTAGGGCAACCATATAAAGTTTTTTAAAGACATGTGAATACTAAGTCAATTAAAATAAAAATAAAATAATAAAAGTGTTGAACTCTGAGAAAATGGAAAAAGGAACAAAAAAGAAAAAACAGGACCAACAGAAAACATCTAGCAAAAAGATAACAGATAAGGTCAATAAAACCAAAAGCTGATTTTGTCAAAGGATAAAGAAAATTGACACAATTGTAGTTATTCTTTTCAAGCAGACAAAAAAAAAAAAAAACAAAAAAGAAGAAGATACAAATAAAATTAGAAATGGAAGAGGAGACATTATGACTGATACCACAGAAATCATTAGGATCATAATAAGAGAATACTGTGAAAACTATGCCAACGAATTGAACAACTGAAAAGAAATGGGTCAATTCTTAAAAATATACAATTCATCAAACTGACTCATGAAGAAATAGAAAATCTAAGCAGAGAGATCACTAATAAGGAGATCGGGTCAGTGGTCAGAAGCCTCCTGACAACAGCAGTCCTGGGCCAGAATAGATTCACTGGTGATTTCCACCAAACATTCAACGAATTGATACCAATGCTTCTCAAACTCTTCCAGAAAATGAAAGAAGACAAACAGTTCCAAATTCATTTCACAAGATCAGCGTTACCCTGATACCAAAACTAGGTTAGAACGCAACAAGAGAACAAAATATAGGCCATTATCCCTAATGAACATAAAGGCAAAAATCAACAAAATATTAGCAAATCCAATTCAGTAGTACAGTAAAAGGATC